>NW_019734309.1:76378-85736 GCF_002891405.2 Cryptotermes secundus
CTCTTGTGAACACGGTAATGAACCTTCGGGTTCCATAAAATGCTGGGAAATTCTTGAGTAGCTGCACAATTGGTGGCTTCTCAAGAAGGGCTCGGCTCCATGAGTAAGTAAGTAATTACTACTGCGAGTACTGCTCCTGCTAGCACCGCCACCAGTATTACTTCTGCTTTTCCTGCTGCTTCCTTTCCCCTGGTTATGCAGATTCCTTGACATAGTTCTAGCTGTTTTTTTGCTTTTCTTTTCAGCTTCGTCTTCTAATTAATAACACATTTTCACAATTCATGCCTCTTCTTCTATGCCCACTTTACTTTCATTATTATTGAAATCTCAGACCTGATGGTGCGGGGTCAACTAGTTGAAGCTACAGTATATTCAGATAGCCATTGATTCTCCCTTTGCATTTTAGAAATACAAATGTATTCTTTATAACATTTGATACGTTTAAAATCAGCAATAATCAAACTGTGAACCTTGGCAGACATTCCAAGTTAGATGCAGTTCTCAGGACTGTAAGGCTACGGGGATTTCCATAGACCACTTGCCTTACACAGCCCACTGAGTGTAATTTCTGATCACTAGGTTCTAAGGGTGCAAGAGATGCAGTCTCTTGAAACAAGAGTGCCAAAAATTATACTGCAGAGAGCTGAAGAAATGTATCCTCCCCTGAAGGAAGGCTTGGTGAGTGTTCTTTGTTTGCCTGTGTGTAAGTAATTTTATTGTCTTTTCCACTGGATTTAAGTGGACAGAGAAACTAAGTGTTTTGTGACAAGGTTACATTAATTTTCATTCTCCAGCTTTACAATTCTGAAAGGATGGCTGTAAACACTTCGTATTCTGGCTCTCAATTACTGTAAAGAACAGTAAAACTATCCCTATAACAGGATGTTGAGACTCCCACATTTTCTAAACAGTTGCCATTGAGGTTGTCAGCTTTATGCACCGGCCACACATTTACCTGCAGGAAGACTCCTGGTAATCATTTCTGTTAGTGGCTGAGTTGACCCCAGGGTCATAGTGCAGTGGGAAGGATTAGGTCAATTGAAAAATCCAATGACTTCATTGGGAATCAAATCCATGACCTTCCAGCTTGTAGCATAGTGCCACAACGACCTACGCTACCTCATGCCCCCTCTCAATTACTGTAACATTTGGAATATTTTGTCTTTTGGTTTGCTACATTTAGTAGCTAGTAATTGGGATGTATGGAAGGACAGAATTAGTAGGCATTTGTAACTTACTAATTTTAGAGTTAGAATCAAGAAAGGCCCAATTCAGACATTGACTTTTCAGTCTTGAATCTTGAGATTTATTGGAGTATCAATTCCCATTTGTGTTATAGGATACGAACTGCCCAGTGCATGCATTGTAATTGAAATGGTTGGTAGCACTAGCACGAATCGACTTGTAAGCAGAAACTGTCTCTGATGCCCTCATTTGGCCCGTGGTGAAAAACATCATGGTTCTAAAACTGAACTTTTGTTTAAGTACAATGATTTTTTAACATTTTTCATTAAGAGGTGATATAAGGGGGTAAGTAGTACACAGGTGTATTGCGAAAAAGTGGCTGTTGCCATAAATTGGGATTACAGGAAAAAACAATTGCTGCAGTAAAGAAAATTCTCATTTTTAATATAAAAATTTTTCCATATTCTCATCTTGAACAGAAGAACTTGTTATTGTTCATGCCTAAGAATGAGGTGATATTACAGATAAAATATTCCTGTTAGCCACATTCCAAACGGTACTTCTCTGTGTGACATGTAGCAGAACACTTGTTGGGGTGTGACACATGTCACAATAAACAATGTTTCTCTTGTGCCTCCTTCCACTTTTCTGATGGAGCTAACTGCACAAACCTTTGTTACCTTCCCATCCTATCCCAGAATCAGGCACAGTTTGCTATTCAGATGGTCTTTTACATCTGTCAATTTTGATCCTCCTCTCCTTTGGGTCATTTTGTTTTGAATGTTTTCTACCAGCCCTTTAATCACTTCTAACGGAGCTCCAGGTGAGAGAAAGATGGAAGGTCTGCTGACTGCCAGTTCATGTTGAAAAGGTAGAAACTATTCACAGGGGAGACCTCTAAAATCCAGGAACTGCAGTGGTCTCCTGTGTCCACTCCTCCCATTTTAAATGTGTACTCTGTGACAAACAGCAGATTTCTGGAAACTTTTGCAGTCTTCCTGGAGGCCTCCTTTTTAACTGGATATCCACTTTTTTTTTGTCCTTCCAGGCTAATGTGAGATATTTATCTAGTTCTCTATAGGCTACTTCATTGTGTTTCCTAAGTTTAAATGCTTTTTCTTTCATTTGTGTGAGCATGTCCTTTCTGTTTTGTAGTACAGTTCCTGACAAATGAACTTCTATTTCAAAAGTTCCCAAGCTAAGTCAGTTAAGTATAAAAGATATCTATGTATAGATGGTACCATTTTTCATGTGTTACATTCTGAACCTTTCCTAGGAGTTCTAGAACAATCCTGGTAAATGTAAGCTCTGAATTATCAGACATTTTGTAATTGTTAACCCATAATGGACTGAAGCCAGAAACACACCCATGTGTGGAATTACATATATATGTGAAGTCCCCACTCTGTTGGCTTTTGTGGATTGTACACTTTGAAAACAAGATGGCCCTTAAATTTCACAGTTGATTAAAAAAATTTAAGATTGCACATAATCAGTTTTTCCATCTCGGGACTGTATGTGCCTGTCTGCGGTTCCAGCACGTGGAAGAGGAGAGATTGCAGGAATCTCTTCCATAAAAATATGTCCCTGTTAAGCCGTGAAGAGTCAAGCCAATGTTCAGAGAAAAAGTTGATGGAATATTTCACATGTTTTGCCCTATTGGAATGCCGTCAGGTCTTCACATGTTACATCTTTCCACTTAATCCAAATGTAATGCTTTTCAAAGGCATGGATACCTATGCTATTTATTTACATATCAGTTAGTTTCAGCAGCCATTTCTTCAAACAGAGTTTCACTAAAAATAGCATAATAATCATATGGAGAAACAGGCATTTGTCCATTTTGAGGTGGATTATAACCTGATGAGGCACGAAATGGTATTGTATGAAAATGTGGTCATTTTCATCCCAGAGAGCCCAGTATCACGTTTCTCATTGTAACAACTGGTGCAACCATCATTTGCAGTTGCGTGACTTGTCAGCAGAATTATCTATGACTGTCACTCAAATCAAAGTCATTACGTTGAAAGTTTGTGTGGAACCAGCATAACATCTAACAGGTTACTTTTTATTTATAATTTTGCAGCTGAACAGTGATTCAGTCAAAGTAGAAAATGGGATGGATGTTCTGAGTGAAGGAGATTCTGCTGACACAAAGAGCAACAATGAGGTTTACACGCCATTGTTAACATTTCCCATGCAGAAGGCTGAACCTGAGGTGGGCCATGTTTTCTTCTTTGAAATTTTGTACTAGTAATTGATGTTTCTTTGCATGTGTGTGTGTGAGTGAGAGAGAGAGAGAGAGGAGTTATCAGATATAATTTTTCCTTAAATGTATTCGGTGTGAGCTTCTATGTAGTTTGTCCAGAAAGTAAAGACCATTTGATGATAAAAAAAAAATTTAATAAAATAAAAAATATATATTTTATGTCATTACTAAAAACCTTAAATAATTTTTTACATAATCTCCATGAAGATTCTGGCAATTGTATTGTTTGACAAGTTTCTGTATGCATGCAGCTCAAAAAACTGCTTCAAGTAAAAATCACTTGCAGTAAGGTCCAGACTGTAGGTAGGATGGAAAGAAACGTCGTAGGCAAAGTCAGCAAGTAGTGCACATGTGCTAGCGATCCTTACTTTCTGGATGACCCATGTAGATGCTCATGTTCCATTTGTGGACCCCTGCATTTAACAATATTGGAATGTTAGAAGTTCCAGTGTGGAGAGTCGGCTGTCGTGCTTGCTGCCTTCTGTTAGGCATATCTGTTGAAAGCATCAGACGTGCATTATCTTATGATTATAAATTTTACAGCAGACCATCAGTGCAGTCAAGCTAGAAGATGAAGTAGATGTTCCAAAAGAATATTGCTTTGACATGGAAACTGATAAAGCTTACATACCATCAACATTTTCCATGCAAAAGGCTAAACCTAAGGTAAGCCAAGTTTTCAGGTGATTTCTGTGCTAGATGCTGATGTGTGTGAGGAGGAATTGCCAAATACCGTTTTGTCTTGAAAGTATGTGGTGGTCAGCTTATCCTGTTTCTAGATTCCTGCATTCATTATGAGTGTGGCATCAGCCGTTGCATGTCCGCTGTCATGTGTATGTATATACTGGAAGCATAAGCAATGCCATATAATAGTATCTTTTATTTGTAATGAGGCAAATGTTTTGCTGAACTTGAGAATGTGGTTCCACACAGTGACACAAGAAAAATGTCAACATGAACACGTGTGAAATGGGTAGGTTTCAAACCTATGACCCTGTTGAAGTTTAGAATACATGAAAACGACATTACAATGAGCAGCGGATTCCTTCATCACAACCTGTACACGTAATGACGGCCAGTCAGACCAAAATATGTGATGACAGTAAAGAGAAAATGACGAGAGAATATTAGCCAACTTGCACATGGACAGCAGGAAAGCAGAACACAAAGTCAGATCAAATTTGGCAGGTGCTTATTACCATTTAGTTTAGAACTTTCTTGCCTTCCTGTCTCTGTATAAAATATAGAGATTAAAAGACAGTGTAATTCGAGCCATCTCTTTATAGGGGTGAAATCTTTTCATTGTGTTAAGTGGAGAACATGGTTTGTGAGGACAGGTTGCTGAACAGAATATTTGGATCTAAGAAGGAGTAAGCAACAGATGGCTGGAGAATGTTGCTTAATTGTGCTTTTCACCAGTTATCATTGGGATCATCAAGTAAAAGAGGATGAGATGAGCAGGTCGAGTAGTGTGAGCATGGGAGAAATAAGAATTAGGTATAAAATTTTAGTTGGGAAGCACAAGGGAAAGAAACAGCCTAGGAGACTTAAACATAAATTGAAATGGATCTTGAAGAACTGGATTGTGGAGTTTGTTCTGATCATGATATTGTGGTGTATTCATGCCATGCATAAATAGTTGAGCCGCAGAAATCTGTACACACGGCTATTACACAACAGTAAGGAAAGCGGTGTTTTCTCTGTGCTGTGCTGTGCCGAGCTGAGCCAAGTCCAGCCGCACCATGCTTGTTGCTACGCAGCATTGCAGTAAACATCTCTCAGCAGCTTTGCTTAGCAACTCCTCTGTAAACACGGCGATTATGCAACAGACGGCAGGCTGCATTTTCTGCCTGTCCGATTGAGGGTTTGTAGGAGAAACTGGAATCCCTAAGAAGTTAGAGTTGGTCAGTTCTCAGAGTGAGTCCACAGAGTCAGTTACAGGAGAAGCACATAAACAGAATACAGAAGGTTGCCCTTTGAGGATGTAAAGTGTGATTTAGAAGATTGTGTGTGCTGTGATGCAGAGATATCTGGAGCGATGTGAAGCGCTAGTTCCTGTGGTTTAATTGCAATACTAGGAGAGGACTAGTGTGTGTTCATGCAACAGTGAATTATAAAGGGTGTGTAAATCAGCGATAGCACTGTAATTTGAGTGTAATTAAGAGAGAGTGTGACCAAGCTACTAATAAATCCAATCATCTGAACTAGAACCCGTCATTTTGTCACGTGGCAGTATCATAACAAACTGAGTTTCATCTGTTAATAGTTTTTCAGAGTACTCAGACATTCTGTTATGCTAAAATAAAATGTTGAATATGCTTGAAATTCGTAGTCATTAAATGATTTGATTTCCCTTTCTTTGAGAAAATAATCTTAAACATTATTACATAAATTTGCCCAGTATTGATGGACCTCTCTTCACGCAGTTAGGAGTCTGTAATGATTTTGATACTTGTAAATCTGCAGTTTGACTGTGATGGAAATGTATTTTATTTCATGCAATGAGAGAGCACAGTCATGATTGATAAGGGTACAATGCTTTCACAGAACTGTATGGATTTCCTGACGGTTGAGCCTGGATCAAGTAGCGAGGCATGTCCAACATCTTCTCATGATGGGAATCAGATCATTGACATAAAAGTTGAGGTCTCAGACACTCAGGATGTGGAGGATCCGCTGCTAATAACATTATCAGAAATAAAGGCTGAACATGAGGTGAGTTGTGTGTTGTGTTTGTGCAAATGAAACATCTCCACTCTATTGAATGGATTTTGAAGAGTTCTTTATTATTAAACCTACTACCCTAACTTGTGCACTGTTCACTTTAAAAATTAATATAAAATCTCCTAATTAATTTTGTGAACTAAAAGTTTTGGAGAACACTTACCAATGCTCCTAGAAGTGCTTGAGAATGTGATAATTCTGGAAACATTCCCCTTTGTGAAGTGGCACTTGCAATGTAGACAGTCATACTCCTTTTTTTGTGAACTGTGCAAACACGGCATTGCCTAGAAGAATGCTTCCCCTTGGAATGTTCACTCTTCACAATTTTCACGGGGTTATGTTTCCGCATATCACCCGAGAGTCGCCCAGGGGCGTCCACATGAGGCCTGTGTGGGGTGGGAGTTGATGGGCCCGGTCGCCCAAAGTCTGTGTCTGACTCTGGTCCTGCCACCACCATCTGGACTGTAGCCCAGGCCTTTGCCACATTCATCAGAAATGCTTTATATTTCAATTTCAAATCAGGGTTCAGATTTTTGTAAACCAAAAATGAATTACTTTTCCCCATGTGGCTGTCCCTGCAATGTTACTACCCGCATTTTCATCGGAGGTACTGTCACTTTTACTGTCCGTGGCCACAATTTTTTCTTGTCCCCTGTCACTATCACTACGCGTCTCACAAGGCACATCAGATAGCTCATCGGAGAACAGTTCGTCCTTGATCCATATTGCACTACTAACTTACTGCCTGGTATATACATACAGTTGAAGACAAAGGCATTTTCTTTTGGAGTGGGATAGGAAAACAGCGAGATCATGTTACTGACAACTAAGAAAACATTTGGGAGGTTTATTACACACCAGTTATGCATCTGCGTGGCACCAGGGCAAGGTATAGTGAGTTGCAACATAACATGTCCTAAAATCATAATATTATGCAACTGGTCCACAAACTGTTAAGATACATGAAATTAAATACTGACTAAAATCAGAAACAGAGTGGCAATCTTGAAAAAATTGAGGTTAGGTTAAATTTGAGGAATGCTTACAGTCACAGAGTTCATATGAGTTGAGGAAAAATGGATTAATATTATTACACAGCGGAACAGTTATTGAATGAATAGTGACAGTTATAGAAATGTCTAAAGCATCTGGTTGGCACCACTGCACTCATTTATTATACTGAACATAAACCGTGTTTACAGGGGCATGCGGTAGTGTAGTTTGTTGAGGCACTATGCTACAAAGTGGAAGGTTGCAGGATTGAATCCTGATGAAGTCATTAGATTTTTAAATTGACCGAATTGTTCCTGCCACACTATGGCCCTGAGATAAACTCATCCTCTAACAGAAATGAGTACTAGGAATCTTCCTGGGGGTTAAAAGGCGGCCGGCGCATAAGGCTGACCTCACCGCCATCTGTGAGCCAACTGTCTAGAAAATGTGGGAGCCTTGACCTCCCACACCCTTGTGGGCCTTCATGGCCTGTTACAGGGAGGGGCTTTACCTTTCTTTTACCCTGTTTATAAAAGATAATTCACTTACAGTTTTATTAATTTTTATTAATGTTAAAAAGATCAATATCCTAACTTTTCAGTATATTACACTTCCAATCATATGTGTGCACTGTGTGAAGGCAAGAGTGTGTGGATCACCTAGTCACAAATGAAAGCAGACATTATACATCAGGCTTACTGTGCTGGATTCATGGGATACTCATAGATTTTTTTATTCTGTCTGTGGATCAAACTGAACACACAGGCAAAGCATCTGTTGTAATCATCAATCACAACATGATCATATGTATAGAAATAACATGGTTTAGGATCCAAACATAATTTTATGCCCAAAATAGGCTACAGACTCATGTTTCAAATTATATCAGAAAGATTTAACTTAAAACTTACTGTCCAGAAGGCATGGAGTACTACATACTAGTTAAATCTGCAAGCGAACTATACCAAACGAGCAGCTGCCACTTGTCGGCAAAGTTAGTGCCAACTTTAGCGGTAGAGGGTGTCCCATCGTCAGCGCAACGAATCCCCATGGCCGTTAATCCGTGTTTTCTAGGCTGGGGCCACTAGTTCCTTGAAATAGCTCCTCAATTATCCTCACGAGGCTGAGTGGACACCATTCTGGACCCACTACTTCTCAGAAAATCTGGTAGCCCCAGGAATCGAACTGGGGACCTCTGGATCTGTAACCAGGAACTGTGACCACTAGACCACGGAGGCGGTCCTGAAGGAATCTGTAAATTTATTGAGACCTGCTTTGTTATTTGTTGAGGTCAAGTATGAGCTGTGTTGTGACTAATTCACATGAGTGAGGGTCTTGGTGACTATGCAGCATCCTTTGTTGGGATGATTTGACTTCAGGCAGCTGCAGTTCATCTTTTCCATCTTTGTATCCACCTTACACCCTGTTGCTAAGCAGTGACTCTGTAAACAGTGGCCATTGCTAGGTAACACATGCAACAATAGTAGAATGGTGTTTTCTATGTGACCCCTGCCTTGATCATTGCTATGCAACAGCCCAGTAAACACACCTCCACAATGATAGAGGGGCTGTGTTTTTTGCGTGGTCCATGCAATGGAGTTTTCTTGAAGACAGTTGGCACTACAGTGCAGTTGAGTTCAGGCCTGGAGTGTTAACCAGTGGGCAGCGGCATGACCACGAAGCTGAAGACTCTCCATTGTTAAGATTCGTTACCAGGAAACATCTAGTGAACACATTAATAGAGAAATAGCCTTTGTTGAGAGCTTCGGCTGCTAGCACAGTGCCTGAACCAACTGTGCTACCACGTGCCCCACTGCTAGCATAATGCCTGAACTAACTTTGCTACCACGTGCCCCGCTGCTAGCATAGTGCCTGAACCAACTATGCTACCATGTGCCCCAATGCTAGCATAGTGCCTGAACCAACTATGCAGCCACATGCCCCGCTGCTTTATGAAGGCAGTTAATACAGGGTGTCCAGATTAAAGGTATCCAAAATAAAATAATTATATCTCAGAAAGCTTTTATTATACACATTCATGGATTACACCACTACAAGGGGAAACTATCAAAGTCTTTTCTGGGTGTATAACTTTCATAATAAATTTCAGTGTGGGCTCCCTTGGTGGCACGACAAATATCCAGACAATCCAGCATGTTTGGTGTTACCATAGCCACAGTGTCCCTT
>NW_019734309.1:86602-95829 GCF_002891405.2 Cryptotermes secundus
TTTGGTAGATTTTTACGTGACTAACATAAGGCTACTGTGGAAGTGCCCATTTCGGTTACGACGACATTCGTTTATAACGACACTATTTTTAGGTCCCTTTGACGACGTTATAACCAAGTTCTACTGTATATATATATATACACATACACACACACACATTTTAATACAGTATTAAAATGTGAAAAATAATTAATTAATTTGAAATATCACAACTAAGAAGTGCAGCTCAAAATACAAATATCTGTTATTTATACAAAGGATAGTCAGTAAACAGGTCACAATGGATATAAAATGTAAAACGTGATATTCAAACCTGGAAAACACATTTATTTCTCAACATATCCTCCACCAACAGTGATACACTTGTCCCATCACTTTACCAGTGTGTCGAAACCTGCGGTATAGAAGTCTTTCAACTGTTCTCAGCCACTTCCGCACCTCTGTTTCAGTCTCTTCGTCTTCAGGAAAACTTTTGCCACTAAGGTGGTTTTCTAGTGAACCAAACAGATGAACTTCACGAGGTGAAAGTCCGGGCTGTAAGGCGGATGTTCAAGAAGTTCCCACTATAGTCCTTGAATTCTATCCTGGGTTGCTGAGACTGTAGGGGGTCTGGCATGTTAATTGGATTTATTGAACTTTTACAGAACATAACTATGACAGTCTCACTGTGTTACACGCTCCAAAGATCAATGTAACCACAGCACACAGTCTTCTCAGTTTCCTGTGTCTTTCGTCAGTCATTGCCTGATCATGGATTCCAACAATGTGCTATGCTTCACTGCTCACGTTCTTACTAGCTGGTGGCTATCTCACAATTAACTCATTGGCTTGTAATTCTTGTACCATTTACAGCACACAATACACCAAATTTGTAGTTGTGTGGTATGTGGTAAAGAATTTTTATATGTAATATTACTTACCACACTTGCCCAGCATTCATACTTATTCTCTTTCCCACAGAGGGTTGTGGTAATGTTTCTTGCTTTGCTTTCCTTTTGCCAGAGCATTCTACATCATCAGCTGATAGATGGAGCAGAGCAGCCATATCTCAGCAGTAAGAGTGATCTTATTGTACACAAATGCATACCCATTGGGAAGCAGCCATATTCGTGTGATGTGTGTAATAAAACATTCAGCTTCAAGAATGTTCTGACCATACACAAACGAATCCATAGTGGGGAGAGACCATATTCGTGTGATATGTGTACTAAATCATTCATTGCTACGAGTACTCTGAATAGACATCAACTGACACATAACGGGAAGCGCCCATATTCTTGTGATGTATGTAGTAAATCATTCAGGAGGAAAGATTCTTTGCATATGCATGCACGTGTACACACTGGGGAGCGGCCATATTCCTGTGATATGTGTAACAAGACATTCAGTATTAGGGGAGTCTTGAAGAGACATTTACGCATACACAGTGGGGAACGCCCTTATTGTTGTGATGTGTGTAATAAAGCATTCAGCAGGCCGAGCATTCTCAGGGCACATCAACGCATTCATAGTGGGGAGCGGCCGTATTCATGCCATGTCTGTAAGAAGTCATTTAGAATGCAAAGTAACATGAAAGAACATCAACGTATACATAATGGAGAACGTCCTTACTCTTGCGATGTATGTAATATGTCATTTGGCTTTCTTAGTAATTTGAAGAGACATCAGTGCACACATATTGAAGAGGGACCATATTCCTGTGATGTGTGTAAGAAGTCGTTCAGACTGGAGAGTAATTTGAAGGAGCATAAGTGCATACATAGTGTGAAGCGTCAGTATTCCTGTGATAGATGTAATGCGTCATTCTGTTATGTGAGTAATTTAAAGAAACATCAGCGTATACACAATGAATATCCTTATTCTTGTGGTGTATGTAATAAATCATTTGGTTATCAGAGTAGTTTTAAGGCACATCAACGAATACATAGTGGGGAACGACCATATTCCTGTGGTGTATGTAATGCATCATTCAGAGTTGTAAGTATCCTGAAGGCTCATGAACGGATACATGATGGAGAGCGTCCATATTTGTGTGGTGTATGCAAGAAGTCATTCAGTTACCAGAGCAATTTGAAGTCCCACCAAAGCATACATGTCGGGGAACGTCCCTATTCCTGTGACATATGTAATAAATCATTTGCCAGGCAAGACAATCTCAAGACACATCAAGGTACTCATACTGGAGAGCGTCCATATTTTTGTAATGTGTGTAATAAATCATTCAACAGACCGAGTAGTCTAAAGGCACACCAGCGTGTTCATAGTGAGGAGCGTTCTTATGGTTGTGATGTGTGCAATAAATCCTTTACTACACAGCGTAACTTGACGAGACATAAAGATATACATGGTGTGAAGGGTCCTTATTCCTGCGATGATTGTAGTAAGTCATTCAGTTACCAGAGTAGTCTGAAGGTTCATCGGCGCATTCATACTGGGTAGTCATGTGGAACTGTTTAACATTCAGTGCATATTGAAGAAATAAGAGCATATATAGTGGAGAGCTCCCAGTTTTGTAAAATTTGTCAATGCACAATGTAAATTGAAGTGACTTCAACACATGTTATGTTTAAGAGATTCATAATGTTTTGTGTAATAAATTATTTTGAATGTGTAGTATTAAAACACACGAATATGTTCACATTAAAAATGTGTATATTCTTGAACTGTAAAGGTAAAAAAGTTGTCCCTGTGCATAATTAAACACTATTCCACCCTCTCAATGCCATGAAGGCACATGGGGGAGGAATTGTATAGATCCGGATTTTTCTTGACCTCAGCACTAGTTGGAAGTAAGTGTTCAGCTTCATGCCCCAGCTGCTCTACCCATTGCATAGGAGGCGGGTGAACCCTGAAGCTGATTCGGACAACATGGAGACAAGAAGATTCTTGACCCTACCAGGATTCAAATTCCAACACCTTCGTCATCCAGCCCATAGCCAGTTGTTATACTGACTACACTATTCCAGCTCCTATTCCTGAACTGTGTAATAAGATTTTCATTTCATGCATCCTGTTGTGTTGTCTCTTTATTAAGACTGTCACAACACAATACAGAGTTGCAATCTGTATTCCCTACAAAACTGACATAAATACATCATACGGTGAGGCATCGACCAAACAATTAATGTAAAAACTATACTTCACAGGCCTTCAAACAGTTTATCATATAAAAGTCTAAAATATACGTCTGCAGAAAAATACAAGATTGCAACGACTGACTTCTTGATATAGATAATCACTTGAATAGTTTTAACCTTATTTTATGTAAGTTTATATCTCATTGTAATCTTTATACCATGTGTTTTATAATATGATAATTATCAAGTATCAAGACTTACTACACAATTGCAGTTCACTAGTGTGAATGGCTATGACTAGCTGAAACATGTAGCAAATGTAATTCAGCCTTGAACTCTGCATTGTTGTGTTGTGACTGTCTTAATAAAGAGTTGTGTGTAATAAGATATTCATTATGAAAGTGGTTTGAGAGAAGTTCCAGAGATATAGTGTGGTTGTGGCAATTTCACTCAGATGAAATATCAACACATTATTATGATGCAGATGTCATGACAAAATCTTACAAGCCCACACCAATATAATTCTTGCATATTCGTTCATTTGCAGGTTTTTTGGCAACATAACAATCAAATAATTATTATAATTATGAATATAATTTTTAGAACACTTGAGCCCCCTAGGCCAGAGCTAAGTGCCTGCTGGTGAGGCACGCTTCTAACCAAGTAGAATTTGTGGCACACGCAGTGAGCAAAAGTGATGTACAGCTTGGCTGTTTGTAGTTGAGTATGTACACGTTTCTGTGGCATGTGTAATAATCTTCAAGTGTTTATTGACATGCCCTGTTAAACTTGTGAACATTCTCCTGAAACAGGGAGCCCACACAGAATCAGTAATCTTAAAAATCTTAATTTACTTTGTTTTAAAGAAGCATTACCATGATTTATTTAATCCGTCTTGCAGTGCATACACTCATTTATCTCCTTCTCTCCCTCGCACTACATGTTTCGGCATAATAATGCCATCTTCAGGTGCTTACTTATCCACGTCAAACCAGTTCATTGCATGCCATGTTCACACATTAAAATAAATAAATTATGTACTGTTATTAAATAAATCATGGACTTAAATCAGTGCAACAGGACGCTAAAATANTTTAAAGAAGCATTACCATATTATGGGTAGTAAGCATGATCATATACACTAAATAAAATGACATTTTGCAAAGAGAAACTACTTAAAAGAAAATTACATATCAAATATGAAAAACACATGAGACCTACATACGTTAATCATTTTCATGCAGGTTTTTCTTTTCCTAATTTAGGATATATACACATCTTGGTATATTTATCACCTATTAATATTACCAAATCTAACCTAACCTCTGGTGTTTAAAAATGAATACACTGTTCAGAAGTGTTTTCAATGGTTCTGTTCTGAGACTGTCACTCAACTGACATAATCTGCTTTGCAAAGCCTGGACTGAGAGAGGACTTGTATATAGTGCACAAAGAAGAGTTTTCAATAACATGCTGTATGTGTGATATGCACACTTGGCAAATGTGAAGCCTATTCATAAGAGACAAACCCATCCTCTCATCAGACAGGATGTTACATAAGGACTATGACTGCAAGGATTCAGCTGAAAAAGGGCTCTGGTTATGAGTCTCAAGGGACCTTGCACCAAGATGAACTGATTGGCAGTAAATCTCCAGTCATAAAGTAACTCTTAACTCATGAGGTAGTTAGTGCAGCAGAGTGAGTTGGTTGGTGAGTTGATGATTCAGAAGTTGGAAGCCAGTTAGTTCAGCTTGGGAGCTGCAGTGACAGCCTGAAGCTGCTACCAGACAACTGGTGAAGACACAGCACACTGAGACTTAGTGCATGCTGTAGGGAACTGCAGTGTGTAAATTAGTGATAGCACTATAGTTACTTGTACGTAGGTAACTCAATAAGTAAGTTACAAATGGCTACAGAGTACAGAGTACAAATAAGAGTACTGATTTGAAAAATGCCTTTATTTCTCAACATAAGCTCCCTGTACATTGAGGCACTTGTCCCATTGTTTCACAAGCCCCTGAAAACCAGCAGCATAAAATTCTTTGGGTTACTGTCAGAACCAGGCGGTGATTTCCCTCTCTACAGCTTCATCGGCGAGAAAATGTTCAGCCGAGGTTTAAGAAGGCCGAACAAATGGAAGTTGCATGACAAGTTAGGTTTTCACAAAGTCTGTGCACGATGGGTGCTGTGCATGCTGACCCCACAACACAAAATGCAAAGAATAGGTCTGGCTTTACAGCATCTCAATCACTATCACGATGAAGGACACGATATGCTAGCCTGAATTGTCACAGGTGATTAGTCTTGCTCCAAGCAACTTCCATTTGCTCGGCCCTCTTAAACATCATCTTTCGGCTGAACATTTTCCTGACGAGTAAGCTGTAGAAAGGGAAGTCACCGCCTGGTTCCAACAGCAGCCCAGAGAATTTTATGCTGCTGGTTCTCAGGGGCTTGTGAAATGATGGGACAAGTGTTCAATAAGTCCAATTATCAATCAAAACCCTGTCTATAGTCACTCCATACACGAGACAGCTGGTGTCATAAGTGGTTGGACTGCAGACTGCAAGAAGCTAAATTGTCATACTACACACACAATGAGAAGTCTGATATCCTTCGAGGTACTCTCATCTCCTGGATGGATATCCACCAAGCCAGGACAAAGGCCATTCAAAAAATAATAGCCAAGAAGTGACAGAGGCCTGTCTAGAAAAGGCGAAGGAAACCCAGAAAAGATGAAGGCTGGCCTGGAAGAAATGGAGGTCAATCAAGAAAAGTCGGACACCAAAGCAAAACATCAGGAAGAACTTAAAGAAGAGGCCACAGTGGAACCTCGGAGAGCACTGGAGGACTGATATGGGGACTGGCATCTAGCCAAAGGGCACAGCCAAAAAAATGGACCCAGGGCCATAGTGGGTCCCAGAATTTGACTGCTGCTGACCTGGCCACTGGAGTGCGCATGAGAAGTACAGCAGGAAGTGGCATGGCACTGACTGCAGTTGCACCTATCATCCTGTTGTAATCCACAAACCCCCTGCAATCCTGAACTCAACAAAATCCATCACACATTATTGAGGTTGGTGACATCTAACAAAAACAGGCAGCAG
Organism: Cryptotermes secundus; assembly: GCF_002891405.2. Taxonomy (NCBI): domain Eukaryota; kingdom Metazoa; phylum Arthropoda; class Insecta; order Blattodea; family Kalotermitidae; genus Cryptotermes; species Cryptotermes secundus. Next base: position 92,785 of record NW_019734309.1, read on the forward strand.
CTATGCTCTAAATGTGCATACATCTTTTCTGATTATCTGGCTGACCCTTCCATCAGAACATTTTCTTTAAATTACACTATGTCATCTTTCTATGCACACGCCCCAGGCAAGAAGTAGAAAATGTTCTGTATTTACACGTTCTCCCATTACCACCAATTCAAAACTCTGCTGCTAGCTCTCAGTGTTTTACGATTTCTGCCCAGTTCGATGCTAACCTTGGTCAGGCAGTGGTTATCTTGCCAATTGTTCTTGGTCAGTCCCTCCAACCAAATGCTGAAGTAATATGTTGATTATACCACACCAGCTCCCTTCAAAATCCTCAATTCCTTATTTTCCAAACATCCTACCACTTAGCTCTATAATCTCAAAAAGCATCATAAAATGAAAAACTACCACCAAGAAGTCACTTCCAAACAGTACTAAATTTTTCCTACAATAAAAATCATGAAATCAGCAGGCAGTAATCTTGTGGAATGATGAAACGTAATTAGTGTTCTTTCTACTAATGAATATGCTGCTTCTACAACAAAAAATGCTTATGGTTTGGCTTCAGAGGCCTTTAATGTCATCTCACAACCACCAAGCAGTTATTAAGTGTACATTAGAATTACAGACTTTTAAAATAAAATCACTTATACAATCAATCAATCAATCAATCCACTCACTCACTCTTGCAGCAATAAATCTCCAGAATTTTACAATCAGCAATGACTTTTGCATGATATGCAGAGCATCCTGTTACTGATGTAAGATATTTATTAAAACATCGATTCATTTAGTTACAAATCTGCTTTCACATCACAAACATGACAGATAAAGAAATGGGGTCCAACAGAACAAAAAATGTGGCATCGGTTATTAATTAAAACTTCTCTGGCACTTACACCAAATAAATTTGCCTCAACACAGAAAATAAAAAACATTACACTCCCTACTACCACACCCCTCTACATCGCCACAACCGCTACATACGAGTCTGCTAACATCATAGCAATGCAGGTTGGAAAGTCCCTTTACTTTATCCCATTCTGACGTGACAACAATGCTCCAAAGGACTTCACTATGCCACTCATCACCCATGTACAATGCTACTAACTTCCAAGAAAATTTGGAGGAAGCTGGGTTCCACATATATGAAAGGTTTAAATTAACTTACCAGTATGGAGAATAGAGACAGACTAAGTGGACATATCCCTCTCTCACAACAAAGTGACCTGCTCAAAAACAAAATTTCTGATCCTGGATTTCAGGAACACTGATATGTGCGGATATTGTTTGTGTTATGTTTTTTTGATCACACTTCTGTGCGGCTTTCTCTGGCAAATTTATGTGGTTTGCGCTCAACGGCACCAAGAGAACAAAAGTGAAGGTGAAAACAATTTGTTAGTAAGGATTACTAATTACAGCACTTTACATGAAGGAACATAATACAAACAAATGAACACGACCTTATTCAGTAGAAAGTATTTAATGCATACTCAGCATGTGACATAAAAGGTCCTACAGAAATGTATCAAGATACAAAATTGATTTTATACCGAAGCATGGTGAGAGCAATAACTTTGCACTGCACATGCCTTTCGCTTGTTCACCATTACAGCATTAAACTCAAGAAACAACATTTTGCTTACCAAATACAGATACAATGACAAGAATCGAACTGCATATTATCCTGAATGGTTAACATTACAAGGCTTACAGCCAACTATCATAAATTCAAATTCACAATTTTTTTTCGCAATTACTTTTGTCGGCTCTTTTATTTATTTCACTCGATAATAATATAGCATACAGTTTGGTGACACTCCGTGGGCTGAAGAGACCACTTTGCCCGCAGGACATGAGACCGGGTGGCTGTGGATCTGCAAACAGGCTGGCAAAGTGTTCTCACAGAGTGAAGATAACTGAGCCAAAGAGAACAAGGGTGAATTAGTTCCCTTTCACAGCTGGCTCCATTCCATTGCGCATTACTGCCGGTCAGTGGCACGCAATTTCTCTTCCACAGCCTCTTGCGATGCTTCAGACAGATCGGTAGCCTGAACAATGAAAATAATAATTAAAAGGATGTGCACTTATTGTGCCCATGTGTACAGTGCAATATTATGGACACATATGAGTTACAGAATTTCACCCTTTTAGCAATTGCAAAACATCACCATGAGACACGCTTACAGAAACAATTTTTTTAAGAAATGATTATTTGTTCAAAATTCAGACTACATACGTACATGTCAGTGATTTGGGGGGGGGGGCAGTGCAGCTGCCACCACTCAAAAGTTATACCAAGTGAAAATAAAGAAATTATCTCGAGGTTTTGATGGATTTGCATGTTCTGAGCCCATCCCCCTCCCCAAGCATGGAAGTGGTTTCTGGTACGTCATGCCTATACAAATGCATGGATGTGCGCCTTCCTAGTGCCTGAACACTTGGCTGGAATTTACTCATATTAACATTAAATATTTTAGAATTTATCCACCCCAGTGGTGTCTGGTGAATATGAACATTCCACTTCCAAGAATAGAGGCCCTTCAGACATGCCCCAAAACATAAAATTGCAATTTATGAATGAGGCTCAATGACTTTCATTAAATTTCAGTGATTTATGGAAATCATCCCTATAAATCATTAATGGGATTATTTCTCAATCATCCAGACCTGCACATCCATACTGAATAATTTATTTTACTAATATCCTAACTTCTTGGAGTCGAGTCCTTGGGGGGGGAAAGGGTCGTGTTATCTACTCACAAATTTCCCAACATTTTACGATGCATCAAACCAAAAGGTTCATTAGCACATGGGCCCCTGTTCTCAGCCAAACAACTCCAGTCTATACCTCTTCTACCTTATTTCTCTAAGATCCATTCAAATATTATCCATCTAAATCTAGGTCAGTAGCGTGGTTGGCTGAGGGGCTATGCTACAAGCCGGAAGGTCGCGGGTTCAAATCCTGATGAGGTCATTGGATTTATTTTCAATTGACCTAACCCTTCCAGCTGCACTATGGCCCTGGGGTTGACTCAGCCTCTAACAGAAATGAGTGCC
>NW_019734309.1:97036-143830 GCF_002891405.2 Cryptotermes secundus
ATGTTTCAAAATCGTTACAAACACAATGGTTTGACTGCAATGAATGAACGAATGACTGATCTGGCAACACCATATTCCGAGAATGTACTCCTGCGTCTTTCTAACAGATATTACACAGCGAGCGATTTCAGATGCCCACAGTCCTGCATACCAACATGTCCCATACGATAAATAAGCTTCAACAAGAGATAGCATTGTATGTGAGGTCGCCACGAAGGACTTAACACTGCTAAAACGCATGGTGCAGAAAATGTATTACACCGCTGGAACGCATGGTGCAGAAAATGTATGAATTTCGGGAATTTTTTTTGGAATCAGTGTAAAAATTTTTTACAGATATTAAAATCTGTAAATTAGAATATCTGATTCTATATTCTTTCTAGATTAAAGGAGTGTTCATTTCGTTCATCATAAAAAATGTAGAAATCACACCATTTTTAGAAACATGCTTACAATTTCATTGCTCTAGAAGGGCGGGCATTTATATAAACTCCGTCCAGCTGCCCCTACCGGAAATTAAATGGCCCGTCCGATAAAGGTTAATACAATTATCTTGTATAATCTCAATATTTGAGAAAGTTAATATTGTAATTCTTATATTTCTAATATAGGCATAACTTTATAATATGAACATGTTGCACTAAATATGGATCCATGTTTGGGAGTTCAAATAACTTCAGCTGTACGATCACAATATGGCCTGATGAAGGTCCCAGGACAACCAAAACATGTAGAGGTTAGACAATGAAATTCAATCTGAGTACTGACTGACTATAACCTCACTTGTTGTGTTGACGGAAACCCTACCTTGCCATAAGCAATACATTTATTCACTGATAAAAGACGCTGGAGACTATCAAAGTGGCCGCAGGGTCTAAGGCATGAACTGTCTTCGCCTGCTCAAACATGGGATCGTTGGTTCAAATGCCATTCAAGGCATGGTTGTCTGAACGTTTATTCTGTGTCTGTGTTGTTCTGTGTGGAGGTAGCAGCCTTGCAACAGGCTGATCTCCCTTCCAAGGAATCCTACTATTAAGAAACTGAAAAAGGCGCCAAGGTCCACAACAGCTGTACAGCCATAGACGGAAAGACAGCACACTTGTTTTTGAACGCAATAACGCAGGTTTGAAGAAACTGTCTCAAAGTTTTGTCTGCACAGACAGAATTTTTGATATTTTGATTGCATTATCCAATATCTAGATTAACTGTACTTAGTTTTCTGTGTTACTTTTAGACCAACCTCCTTACTAGAATCAATTACAGATTCTGTTTTACTCATATGAATCCCAAACTTCTGTTTAATATAAACACAAAGTACAGACCTGAATGTACTTCTGAACTCCAACAAGTGATTTCTTAAGGGCATCAAAGCTGGATGAATACAACATCTTCTTTTTCACCTTTGCAGTGTCAGGGCACCAAGACATCAAGAACAGCTTCTGCTTCTTTGATGCCTGAGGTAACAAATAATGAACAGGTAGGAATATCTATATATATGCCGATGAAAACAAGCCGCCTGTCAGTATGAAGTAATCAGAGAATGAGGTCTGAGTACAATTTCAGTTATCACATTTCAAGTTCTCTGAGGCTTCATTTTGTCAAAATGCTAATGATACTATTCACTCTCAGAAAACAAAGTAAATGTGCCAATTCTGATTTGTTTACATAAAAAACTGACATATTGTTGCTGCAAGTATAAAACTACATATATCAATTAATTAATTATCCCATGAGATATGCAGCAAAATGTTTTCACAGTCAACAGTGTAATCCCCTCATTTCTGCATCACTATTCTCAAATTTAATTCTGTACTCTCCTTTACCCACCCTATAGGAAAGATAACTGAAGTGTGTGTTATGCTGAATTGTGCACCTCATCTGTGAATACTAGACATGCTAAGCATAGCCTAGATCACATCCTCTAAGGTAGAGACTACTTTAACCTTTAACAGACCAATGTTTTATATATATCTAACAAGCAAGTATGTTAACACAGGACAGTGCTCTCTCTTTGGGAGTGCTGACAGTTTGATCTTTGGTTTGAAACCAAAACAAATCCAGGCAAGGTCATGTCAGAGGTTCATTTGTTAGCTCTGAATAAAGAAATCATTTATCACTATACCAGTTTCAGTACTATTTACCTTTAGATATGAATGTTTATGACTTGGTCAGCCAAATAGAGCCCAGCTTTGTTTTTAGAACTGAGTAGTAAATATTCATCTGCGCTCTAGTGCTTTCAAAGAAGTGTGACCTATTCAAGGACTGGTTTTCAGTAGCCAATTATCAGTTAGGAAGTCAGTGTCCTGTCATAAATTTTGCTATATATCATTTTTATTTTGTGTCTTGGAAGAGGTATAAAGAAAAATTAAAGCCCCTATGCTGAAGGTTAATGCCCATCAGGAAACGTTTCTACAGTAGAATAACAGTAAAAATAGCAAGACACTGATCAATTCATATCAACCGCTAACAATGGAACACACTGCAGGTCTTGACATCCTTTTGAATTATATACCAGTTCCTAGACAATCTGCAAGTTGCAAATGATGTGAAACTGCATGCAGCTGTTTCAGAGGCTGCAATCTCTCAAAGCAAAAACCTATATGAAGCGGAACATGACACTGAACCAATCTCTACGAAACTCGTCATGTATATCACGGAACTTGAGCCCATCTCAACAGTGTACTTCATAAATCCCTCCCATCAGTCTGTGTCCTTACTTTCATTGTTAGGTAATGGCTCCGTAAACGTGTTCCCAAGGCAACAACGAATACTTCAAGGCATCCATATTGTATCAAAGGGAAGTAGGCTATTAGTTTTTTTCCAGAACCTCTCTTGTTTTTTCAACGGGACTGGTTTGTTTCTCAGAAACAAATCTTACACTGCCTTGCTGGATACTTTTCTTTCTTGACTTGATGGGGCTATCTTTTCCAGTTTGTATCTGCTGAAAACCCTTGTCACTTGCCTGGAGGGTTCTGTTCAGACCTCCACAGTGCTGGTTCCTTCTCTGGATGGTGAGCACTATCCAAACTGTGGCATGTTTCATGGTTTTTCTGTCTTTCTTTCACAAAGTTCACTAATTCTGACTAATGAAATGCACTAATCTAAAGCATATCCTATTAATTATTCCAGTAATGTTTTTAAATAAACGCTTAAATCCCTGCAATTTTCATGTTGGGAAACCTACAAATAATGCCCCACACATCATACGAGCTTAAGCATATTTGTGAAACAAATCTACTGGGGTCAGGGAACTGAATTAGTGTCCATCTTTTTAAAAGATTGAAGTTACAAGCAGAAGGGAGGCAATCTGAGCATCTAATGAAATGGTGAGTTCCTTTAAACAATTTATCTACTTCAAGACATTCACATCTATGTTTATAATGCAAGACGTAATAGCCCCCTTTCAGAATCCGTTTTGCCTGAGGTGACGGCCAAGGCCCAACTAACAAGCAACAAGCAAATTGGGAGACAGTCAGGCAATTTGGTCTTTCTTGAAAGACTGTGGCAACTGTGCGAAGAAATGAAAGGTCACTTAGGGAAGAATATGTTCACAGACAGACCATGCTGTCCCTTGTAGACTCCATGCAATGTTTTTCTTGGAATGCATTACAAATATAATTTTACTGAAAATACTGGCAACATGTTCTACCAGGCATCACTGTAGCTGTTCCGAGCTGGTTGCCACAATGTCTCTTGGAGTCTCCAAGCTGTACATCACACCTCTGTACTTATGACCATTCTCAGGTAATGTAATCAACAGTTCCTTTTAGGGAATAGGCGTGTTTAGCTTCAGTGGACGCCGCATAAGCGAAAGGACTGCATAGATGAGTACAGCACAAAATTCAGTAGCCTTGACAGTGTGATTCATAACTGGCACATGTATTATTTTATTAGTTGCATTGCATTTGCTGAACATCCATCTGGCACTTACGTAGTCATTCAATTAATGTTCACTTAATTGTAACTGCAGGATACAGAAGCACAGTGTGCAAAGGAGTGGAGTATCATACCAACTGAGTCACCAAGGGTGCATGTCCTCCATCATTCTCCCCACTGAGAACAGTGGTTTAAATATAAATAGACTTGGTTGACAGGAATTTTCCCCAAAGATCTCAGGTCAAGAAAACTGCTGATTGGATCCCACCCCCCAATACCTATAACAACAAATAGTCAATTTACATGAGTGGATGTAAATTTGTTATTCATGGAACAAGCTACAGTGGGGCATCCCCTCACACATACTGTGGCAAGGACCACAGGGATAATCAATAGAAACCCTCTCCATCTGTGTTTGTGGTTTTAGTAAAAAAAAAAGGATTTAATTTATGAAGACGGTGCCAAAAAGGGACCTGTCCAAAATGACAGTGGGTTACAATCACTGCATGCATTGCTACACGACAGGGTCTGTGTGCCTGTACTGCTAGATCAAGTTCCAGATGCCATTAAGCTTCACAATCAGTGCTGTGAGAACAGGAACATAATTATTACTATAAAGGGCAATTTGGCAAAATGCACACCTCTGAAGTTCCTTGGCACTGATGCGTGTATTCAAAATCAAATAGTCCATATCGGCATTCACCAGTACCGCCCTTCTGCAGGTCTTCTAGGAACTGGTCATAGGCTGCATTACGTTCACCTGTAACATAGACAACAGGGTTACTGCACAGCACTGGGGACACAGAATTTGAGAGCACTACTGCTACGCCACCTACTTCGTAACAGAAATAAGCTTCCCTTTAATAACCGTGCCATGTGTAAGAAACAGACCTGGCTTATCATCTGGTCTACACGTACTGGTGGCATGTCCCTACCCCTTCTGTGAGATTTATCCTTGGCTCTCAGGTGCAATTCTTGTGAAGACCATGGATTAAGATGATGACTAAATTCTTGCCTGAATTTCTTCGTCTGATATCTCTTCCTACACAAGCAGCTGGCATACATGCTGCTGTTGCACTGCATTCACTGTAAGCTGCACTTCTTTATTTTTTTAAACCTTGATACAGCAGCCAGCACAGAGGCCACTCATGGTTTGTTAGGTTTGCAACTTCATGCTGTTTTGCCAATTCTGTCTCAGATTCACCCATGATACAGCTATTGTTTGAAGGCAAGATGCTTCTCTTCATCAAACACAGGAAGGTGTGATCAGTGGAAGGCACAAGAATTTCTCTTCTCTTCAGTGCTCACACGACCATGGGGGCCTACCCAGCATCCTATCCAATGGATACTGGAGGCTATCCTTGAAGATAAAGCAAGAGGAGCATGAAGCTCACCACTCATCTCCATCTACTGCCATGGTTAAGCACATGTGGAGTTATACCTCCACTCTGCAAATATCTCTTCATGGTGTGGTGCTTAATTAAGCACAGACACATCTTTAAATTTTTCCCATTGAAATCTGAAGTTCTGTGCAAGAAAAAAATCTGAGTTTAACTGAAACAGGAGAAGAACGGGCAGTTCAGGATGAGACCCAGGATAGGTACAAACCTGTAGAAGCAGACCAAAATTTATTTTATGCAGCCTGTGTGACCAATTCCTTCCTACGAAACTAGAGACCAGTGCCTGGGAAAATGTGTTACTGGAGGAGAAAAATTTATAATTTTCAGAAAACTTTGTTCTCACGAAGGTGGTTTGTTTTGGGGTGTAACGCAGTGTAGCATATAAAATGTCAGATAACTCAACAGACTACCTGGTGTTATATCCCAGAAGAAAGGACTCTTCATCCTATTTGTAGTTTATTTAATGAAGCAATCAGTAGCTCAGACTATATAGTGTCAAATGGTTGGATCAATGAACTATAAAGGGGATGGGAGGAAGTGACTGTGGCCTATTTGATGCACCATCTACATATTTAGCTGGAGAGGCTGAGGAAAGTTACATCAAACTTCAGTCTACATAACTAGTCTTCAGACAGAGACTGGAACATGGACGCTCCCAATTACAAAGAAGAAATGCTCTCCACTCAACAGCAGCCAGCATTCGTGTTTTCAGAAAAGGATTCTGTACCAGAGTTCCAGTTCCAATGTCAGTAAGAGAGAAAATGTCGGCTCCAATCCATATTGAACACATTTTCCAGGAGTGTTCTGAACAGATGCAGCCTTCAGTCATAGATATGTTCACTCTCTGCAAACGGGAATCTAATGCTGCAGATTATCAAGCTAATCAACTGTACTGCTTAACTGATTTACATACACACAGTAAACCTTGGCTAACCCAGACTAACTGGGGAGAGGTCATCCATATTTAAGTGATAATACAGGTTAGTGAAGCAAACGGTAGCAGTAAAATTGGGGGGGGGGGACAACTATGAACACTGATAAATGGAAAATTGATATTAAGTAGTGCTGATGAAAATAAATAAAAAAATCACTTTACAGCCTCTATTTAAAATACTTTATTCAACAGAAGACTTGGAAACTACTTGTTTTTGAACGTAATAATGTAAATTTGAAGAAACTGTCTCAAGTTTTGTCTGAACAGAGAAGCCTTACTAAATGCCACGAGTTTTGTAAAGTATGTACTCAACTATGAACAGCATTTTTCATTCTTCGATCCAGATTATCCAACATCTGGTTTAACTGCAACCAGATGTGAGGGTTTACTGTGTATCACATAAAAATTGTTCCAAATACATGTCCTAAACCAATGCTAAAGTGTACTGACAATGGTGTATTACCCCTAGCTATGTGTAACAGAACAAAAGTAACAGATGTAACAAAGGGCCACTGTGTGTCAGAATGCCTATCACACACAAACTCATGTATGCTTCATAGCCATCACCAAGGAAAGTTACAAAGATCATTACTTTGCCCCTTAAGACTCCTGTGGCCACATATATATGCCTTTGCCAGGGTGCTCTGGAAAGCAAAACCATCCCATTACCAAGTAAGATTTGAGGTTTTCACGGAGGTGACTATGAACAGAGCAGTCTTCTGGGATGTGGCGCCGTGTAGATATTGTGTTAACCGACGTTTCAGAGGAACGTATCGCCTCCATCTTCCGAGTAGAAGAAAAAAGAAGAAAATCTGCAAGCGAAGAACCCATGTGAGCAGGTGCAAACACAATAATTAGTGTATTTGCACCTACTCACATCGGTTCTTCACTTGCGGATTTTCTTCTCTTTTCTGCTCTCCTCATCCCATTGCCAAATATGGATAAGTATGCATAAACATTTGCTCTTACCTATAACTTCAACGTCTATCTGCTTCTCATCCCTAATAAAGAAAACCACGTATCGGTGCTTTTTATCCTTCTTGATTTCTTCATACGTAGTTTTACACACGTCCGACACTGTGACTCCTGAAGCCTAGAAGCACAAACAGCGCTGTTAAGGTCTCGAGTTCTCAAAGCAGTGAAAATTAGTAGTTTCATGGGCATGTACCAATCTGCTGCTTCCACCTTCAGGTAGAAGAGTGTGAGAACCTACACAAATGCTCTGAAACACAGACTACATTGCACCACACCCTGTTACAAACAGAATAAATGCAAGACTCAAACATACCCAAAATTTGACTTTTGCTTTAACATTTCAACATTCTCTAAGTACTTACACAGTTTCTGCAATCTTCTTGTGGAGGGCTTTCCCTTACATACATACATATACTATATATGTGTGTCTGTATATATATATATGTATGTTATCCCTCTGCTTAACTAATTTAGCACAGTGCCATGAAGGCATACGGGAGAGTGGATGTATAGATCCACTTTTCCTTGACCTTGGCACTGGTTGGAGTGAGTGGTCAGCTTCACGCGCCGGCCGCTTTACCCCGGGGAAAGAGCCCCCGGTACCCATTGGATAGGAGGTTGGGTGGGCTCCAGAGCTCGTCTGGACCACTTGGAGAAAATTCTTGACCTTACCAGGACTCGAACCCCGACCCCTCAGTTGTTCAGCCCATAGCCATTCGCTATACCGACTATGCTATCCCAGCTCTCTATATATAGATATTAAATAAATGCTGACGTAATGTATACCCACTGGGTGGCTGAGCTCAAGCACTACAGCTACCAGCAGAGAGAGGAAAACTTTCCAAATCTGATACGAAGCCTAGATGGTCCGTTGCACTGACCAGGCTTAAAGGGGGGGGATTAAAAGAAAACATTCACAAAAACATAATCCAATACATATGCAATACCAGCAACACAAACCTGAAAGCAGAGTGTTCAATTTTAAAACTGTGCCCAAACAGAAAACACTGTAATGATTTGTCTTCACAGAACATGGGACATAAATGCATGTCCAGAAAACATGCTGATACTCAGATGTTCTGAATCCATGCATCAATCCTCCTGACGATGTTTCCAGAGACATGGTGATGCTGATAGCACTGTCAATATTAACTTTCAGCCGCTGTAAGCTCCTCAGATTGTTTTGGTACACAGTTCTTCAAGAATACTTGTGAACAGTCAGGGGATACTGGGTCCAGTGTGGCCACAATCCCTAGCCCACAAAAAGAACTCCTTTGTCTTGTCTACTGTTCTCCTGAGCGCACTAATTCCTGAATGCTGTCAACAAAGTATACTCTGGATTGTTACATTCATGAAAATATCTAACTGTATGTTGACATACACGTATATATCACATAATGTCAGGTATGTGAAAGCGCAAGAAAGAGATATCCCTGAGCTAATTAATTATGCAGCAAACTATGAAGATATATGGGGGAGTGGAGGTAGTGCTTCAAACATTCTTAATCCCTGCAATAGGAGAAAGCGAGTGGCAAGCTTCATTCCCTGGTTGCGTGACCCAAAGCAAAAGGGCCCCAGTACCCACTGTACAGGAGTCTGGGTTGGGCCCAAATCTGGTCTGAGCACTATAGACAACAGGAAAATATGCGGTTCCTCCCGGGAATCGAATCCAAACTCCTATGTTGTCCAACCCATAACCTAACACTGATACCAGCTGAGCTATTCTGACTCCCGAGGTATGTGAGAGAAAGACTTTTTCACTTCTAAAAAAGAAAAAAAAAATGCACAAACTGAGAAGAGAATGTGAACAGTCCTTCCTTTCACTGTAATCATAACACTAGGCACTTTTTTGCAACAAACTATTTGATCCATTTCATGTAATATGCCTTCTCAATGGATCATTTTAATACATTTTTACATTTCAAAAATCAGTTCTAGAGCCATGCCCGTTTTCACCAAGAGGAGGGACAGACATATATTACTGACACGTGATTCACAGCACCATTGCCAACCACTGCGATTCTGACGGGTCGGGTAGTTTGCATGCTATTGTGCAAAGCAAAAGCAGTCACGTGAAAAATTCTTAATTCATTATTCAATTTTGCAAGTATGAGTTCTGCACATGCCTATACAATGTCTTCTATTAGGGCATGGTTTTAATTGCAGGAATAAAAAAACTTATAAACATAACAGCGTGCAAAATCAAAATATAAATTGTCTCCATGAAAAGTTCAATAACAGGAACAACCAAAAAAGCCCTATAATAATAATAATAACGAAAAAAAAAAGTTACGGTAGCATTTCGTGCCATTTAAGTTCGGTCATGACACACAACCTTGCACGGTTTGTATATAACTGTACAGTATGATCAGGACCTTCTGTCCTAGATACCTTAATTACGTGTCCTTCATATATTCCACCAACAACTTTGAGGGACAACATTCCCTTAACTAGTTCAAAATTACGCAGAAACAACCCCATGCTTACTGAAGAGATGCGCCCTTAAAAACGTGCATCATGAATATCATCAATGCGAACCCCATCTTGTCACTTACTCCCATCCCATGCTAGTAGTGAAAATGCATTCCAACGGAAATTTCTTCGGCCTGAAATTGCAACGGACTCTTTTAATCTGAAAAAAGGTTGAGGTACACACAAAGTAAGAAACTGAACTCCATCACCGCTTTCCAGACATCGTTCAGTAAAATGGGAACAGCAACCACACTGATACATGCATGTATGCATTCTGAATTTCTTGAAACAATTACTCAAGAGTGTTTTCGCTGAATTTGTTTCAGAAAATTCGAATACTTACCCTCCCAAGAAGTTGGTCTAAAGGTTTGGTTCCAAACTCGACCAGCTATTCTGTGGCTGTGGTTTTCATTCCCTCTAGGCAAACGCGGGGAGAATACCTCGATTAGGCCACAACTGCTTCCATCAAAACCTTTTCACCAGCCACCCTACTACCCTAACCTCTATACTGAGAACGATGTTAAATAACCCACAAGAATGTATATTTCCTACATTTACTACGGGAAAAGTTATGGTACGTATTGTGAATTTTACATTTCCGTATGAGTGAAACTGTACGGTACACTGCAGCTGTGAAAATGGGAGAGGTGCATAAATTACTTCACTAAAACCACGCGACATGGCAACCAATACTACAGTTGCGATTCGTTAGTTACGGACCGGAAAACAAAGCTTAACACGCGGAAAGAACTTCACGCACGCCCAAGCTACCAGTTTCCTGTTAAAAGGGTGAAGAGGGGTATGGGTAATCATATCATCCGGCCCTGCGGTTTCGTCAATATATTTCTACAGGCTCTCCACGGAAAATCACACTTAAAGGTGGAATCTACCATGCGACTATTCAACCTTACTCGATCTTCTCAACCCGGCAAAGAATGAATTTCTTCTATTATACAAAGCTTCAGTACGTACCTCACAGGAAACAGTCGCTATTTATTACGAGAACCATACGGAACACACAAATACACTTCCAAAAAATATATAAGAATTCAGTTCGTACCTCACAGGGAACACATTATGTCTCCGCTACAAAGCCCAACCGGTTAATGCTGTTTGGGGAAACAATCGCTGTTTACTGTGAGAACCATTTGAAACACGACTACACTGTGTGGGCAGAATGCAGAGTTTTAGTACGATAAAGCATGTGGTACATGTAGTAACCACTGGGCTTTAAAGGGGCTAAAAGGCAACACCAAACTGCGATCAGTCATGGACTGATAACCGCGATGCAGCACAGAACAGAGAATACCACAAATGCCACAACAGCTCGTCATACTAAACCCTCCGAAGCATGAAGTTCATCCAAAAATATTTCGAAGTTCCCGGCGCTTCCATCAAGACCAACCGCCTAACGACGTTCTAGAAAACAGGGGACGTCAATACTCAGATCGCCCATAAAAATCTCAGTTTACTGCCTGAGCTACGTACTACAGACCAAGGAAAAGGGTTTCAAATTCCGTTAGAGGCAAGTTTATTCTCCGTTTCTTCCACACCTTTTCTCTGCTATAAGTACCGGGGCAGTAAAGCCGCCAGGGACCCCAGCTACACCTCCACTCCTCCCCTTCGTCTACTCTATGCGGAAATACACGGCTTTAAAGCAAAAGCAGGTGGTACGTAGCTCCAATCACACGAACATTCATGGGAGAAGGCATCTGCTGAAGGCTGCCCTCATTAGGGGGTAGCACACATTGCAATTATCCTGAAATACGTCACGTTATCCCTGCGTTTAATTCACTGCGCACCACACCACAAAGATGTATGGTGCAGCGGACGTATTGCTCCACCATTCCTAACTCTGCACTAGATGGGGGCACTCCCAGCCACTTCACCCTCTTGAGGAAAGAGTCCACAGTACCTAGTGGATGGCAGACTATTCCGAAACACGTAATGTTTAAAGCCTTAGTCATCGCAACAATTGTGAGAAGTTGTGGCAGATTTAAATCCCCCCCCCCCCCAAGTTCTGTGACATCGCATCTAATACCGGCATAGGGTGATATTCGCTACCGTGAAGAAGCCTGCAACCAGTATGATCGGGTTTAACTATGAACCTTACGAAGAGGTGGGGCCAACGGTTACAAATCAACCTTACTTTTAAACAAGATAAATTTGCTGGTTGCGTAGCCGCTGAGCGAATGAGACAATCGGCAGCAGGTGTATTCCCTTCCCCCCTCCCTATCAGAACTTACGTCGCTGCAGCATGACCATATATAGTCAAGCTGGCGAGTCATGCGCAAACGGTAACTGAGTAAGGAAAGAGAAGGGATCCAAACCTTCATTCCCACCAATCACTGGTAACTTTACACCGTCAATGAATTCGTACGCACGGCGTTTCATACCCAACTCAGTACAAACCGCGAAATCGTAATAAGCAGACACTAACAAACTTCATCAAGCTGAGCCCTTCTTGAGCAGCCGCCAATGGTGGAACTACCCAAGAACTTCCCAGCATCTTTTTGGAACTCGAGGGTTCATTACTGAGTTCACAACAGCCCTCCACTTGTCCCTATCCTCAGCCAGATCGATCCAGTCCATACCATCTCATGCTATCTCTCGCAGATCCATTTTAATATCATCCACCCACCTATGTCTTGGTGTCCCTGGCGGTCTCTTCCCTTCTGGCTTTCCCACCAATATCCTATAAGCATTCCTCGTCTCCCCCATTCGTGCTACATTCCCTACCCATTTCATCCTCCTTGACTTGATCATTCTAATTATACTTGGAGAAGAGTACAAATTATGAAGCTCATCATTATGTAGTTTTCTCCAACTTCCTGTCAGTTCATCTCTCTTTGGTCCAAATATTCTCCTAAGCACACTGTTCTCAAACACCCTCAGTCTATGTTCCTCCCTTAATGTCAGATACCAAGTTTCACACCCATACAGAGCCACAAACAAAATTATACTTTTGTATAACTTTTGTGGTTTTAGGCAAACCAGCAGACAATGCGTGGGGAAAACATTCCCGCTTAGCAACTGCAGGTGCCGAGTTTAAATCTCAGCCCCTCCAGGCAAATGTCAAAGTTTTTTTAACTGCGCCATGAATCACCCAACACTTCGATGCTGCATGACTGGCTGAAAGAACCACTTAAAGGAATATCGTACTCCCGTGGGGGGAGGAAGATTATACTATCCCCGCCCAATCGAACTTCCAGATCTTCCAAACCAAATTCGGTATGCGCGATAAAATACGACGTATGATACCATATACGCATATCTCGTTTATTTCCTCATGCAACAGGTATCATGTGCGGTTAAGGGCCCGATATGTTTCTGGCTTACACAATACCATCTTTAGTGGAGCGTGCATTATTAAAAGAAACTACAAATCATATTAAATACATAAAATAGGGAATATACAATGTGTCAAGAAGTTTGTTAAAATTTATTGATGCAGGCCGTAGTTATGGCAATTTCATTGCTCATGGTGTGTCGTGTCATTCTCACTTGGAGTAGTCAATAAACTGGAACTCTGCAATTCCGCTGTGGTTCTTGGTTCTGCGGGCTCGACACACTGTACCCACTATAACCACGAAACTGTACGCACAACTGCCAGCAGCAATGCATTTCGACACCACCAGTTCTAAATGGCCACAAGAAATGTATACTCAAGAATTACTGGATTTTTTTTAACTTCGTCCATCGTCCGGTATTCTGAAAGAAACTTGAACACAGTGTTTTCGAATACCGGACGATGGACTAACGAAACCCAGAAATTCTGTTATACACCACTGTCAGAACCCTTAAGAATTTAAACAGTTTATAAGTAAAAAAAGGTTAAGCTATCCCTGTAACAGGCCGCGGAGGCCCACAGGGTTGTGAGACGTCGAGGTTCCCACATTTTCTAGACAACTGGCTCACAGATGGCGGCAAGGTTGTCAGCCTTACGCGCCGGCCGCTCTTTACCCCCCAGAAGTATTCCTGGTACTCATTTCTGTTAGAGACTGAGTCGACCCGAGGTCCATAGTGCGGCTGGAAGCATTAGTTCAATTGAAAAATAATCCAATAAACTCATCGGGAATCGAACCCGTCGCCTTCCGACTTGTAGCACAGAGAAAAAAATAAATTTATAACCCATATGTTTAACACAAGATTTGTAAAGTTTCCGTTAGCATGGTTACACCACGTGAATATGGTCTTGTAAGGTTTGACAAAGTGTAATCAGCACAAGGAAACAAAACGGATACACTCAGACGGCAAATTCCGTCTTATTTTAAGGCATGAGAAGGACGAGCCCTAACAAAACAGCATGCGTGGGCGAATTTGTGTACGAACGCAAACCCAGAAGTATTTGTACCGATATATCTTCATGACTGCCTGTTGTTTAGCGGCGCCACCACTTAACTAGGGCTTGCAGCGTCGACTGATCAGTGAACAATGAATTTAGAAGGCTCTGAAAGGGAGTCATCGTGGCCAAGTTAGGTTCCATCCCGTCATTTTCCTGGACGGATTCAGGGAAACGACAAAAACTGTCTCGGACCGAGACTAACCTGGGATATCCCCGAACATGGAGCAAGAATACCAATCACTGGATCATGATATTCGGCTCGACTGCTGTCTCGTATGACGGACGCAGTTTCGATAGGCAATTTCGTGTGACGGATTTGGTTCTGCTCAAAGGAGATGCAATTTCGTCTGAAGTCAATAATATTCCGATAAAATATTTGCCTAGGGCCTACTGAACCGATATAACCTATATCTCTGAAACGGCGTCACTTCGCTCCGACAGTCTGTATAAAAAATTTTTGCGATAGATGCAGCATGAAAGCTGTCGACTTGAAACATAAGGCCATGTTGAGGGTGTGACGTCGTGTACACGAGTTGACCCGACGTTTGGAGGAACATACTGCCTCCATATTCTGGGTCGAAAAGTGAGGAAGCAATCACAGCAGTACAATTCTTAATGCTTAAAGACGGAGACAGTTCCGAACCTCATGGCTCACTAACACAATCTAAAGTACCTCAATTCCCAAACAATCTTATATCGGTATTCTGGGGCCAAGAAATTAATCCGTATTCTGAAGTGCTTAAAAAGCTCCAATTCTTGGACCGCCAGGCACCATCCCTTTATAAACAAACGTGCTGGGCTCAAAATGACTGGGTGTTCCGGCCTTTCCCATTGTCCGATACTGTGATTAGCTCGTATATGCCCCACCCCCTTACACGCGGACGGAAACACATCCAGTTTCCGAAACGCTATGTTCTCTAGTTTTCAGAACACCGGACGATAGACAAAGCATCAAGACCCTGCAATTCCTTGTGTTACATATCTACGTCAGAACCTTTTTCGAAAATCAATTCAACACCAAAGTCCACTAACACACTGTCATTTTTCTTGTTGGTATTGAGGGGGCACCGCCTTCACAGAAGCGAATTATCATATTTCTTTTGCAGAGTAGTAAGCGACATGCTGCGTCATTGTTCCATGAGTCGGTTAACCCTGGCCGCAATCAGTTGCCAAGTCTGAACGCCAAACTGGTTCACGTCACGCGACAGACAAGCCGGCTGCGGGCCTATACACCTCGCGCAAGAAATACCGACACTCGAAGAACTTCCCCCATGAAACTGAGTCCTTCCTGAGAAGCAATTCTCAGCAGTTACGGAACCCCAGAGCTCATGACATCACGTTTATTAAAAGCCTGCCTGAGCTAGACGAATCTAGTTCACATCCTTGTATTTCTGTAAGCTTCTCGGGGTGGGGTGAGACTGAGCCCATTTGGTACGTCGCCCACCAACTGGCCCATTCTACCAGCAGTACGGAGCAGTCGGTTGGGGAAACCCGAAGTACTCGGAAAAACCTGCCCTAGTGCCAATATCCACCATAAATCCCACATGACCTGAGATCAAACCTGGGCCGCCGCAGCGGAAAGCCGGCGACTAACCGCCCGAGCTATGGCACGACCTTGTACCCTTGTTCCTACCCAGAAACTTCACATACAGAGTACATGAAACACTAGTGTTAATACTACACACATTTCACCTTCTCCTGTATCTAAAACAGTACACGATTAAAACGGCTTTACACGCTATTCTGTATAAAACTAACCTCTCACACAGGGGAAGAGCATAAGTTGGACGGAAGAATGCACCGAAAACAGCGAGCAATGAACATGTTCGTAATTTGTGCGCTCAAAGGGGGAGGTGGAATGACGTAGGCAGAGCAACACGCATGGGAGATATCAGAAAACCTCAAGGTGAAAGGAGTGTTCATTAATTCCTGTTGCTCCCTTCTGGGGCACGGGGCATCTCTGAAACGCTTCCACCGACCATATCCTGTGAACAGTGCTTCTTCTAACCTCACTCCATGCCTTCCCCTCTTCTACTGTCTTATCCTGATTACAACCATGTCAGGTGGGTCCCTTGTCACCACGGCATGGCGCGTCCTCAGGTTGCGGATGGAGGTGTCGTCCTACGAGGGAAGCTGCGAATATATTCAATAAGCAGTCGCGGATGGCAGACGAGGGGTGATCCTCCAGCTTCGGGGTTGGACGTTGGGCTATCTTCTCATCGCCGTAAAAAATAAACTCGTTATGAAAATTCTCAAGAAGTCTCGGACCTGGACGGGTTCTGTGGATAAACGGCCTAAGCGAAAGAAAATGGATGAGATTTGGTATCGATAGGGACCTGAGGAGAGCTCTTGTAACACGATAATGAACCAACGGGTAGCTGCACAATTGGCGGCTTCTCAAGAAGGGCTCAGCTCCATGACTGAGAGAGTTATGCCGATTAGAATCGCTTCTTTTGTAGTTTTCCACATATCTTCATTTTATAGCACCTCTGGTCATCTTATATTAACACTGCGCCGGAATGGGCGTGTGTAGGACAGGGACAAGTGGCGGGCTCAAGCGCAGCTTTCGGGTTCCACAAGGGAATTTCTTGATCAACTGACCGACCACAGGCTTCTCAAGCACCGTGCACATATTTGTGAAACTGCGTTCAACCAGTCGTTACAACGTTCATCTTAGTATTATCCACTGTTTCGTGTAGGATACAGATGAAAATAATTTTGCTGATATGATGTTCAACATGTAACAAAACATCCATCAGAACCAAGTGGATGGCACCTGTAACTAAGGGAAACCATCCACGTAACATACATCGTAATTTTCAAAATACGTGCATAATGACAATACAGTAAACCCTCGCTAATCCGGATCTATGAAGCATAAGATGGCCCCAAAAGAGAGGAAAGTTAGAAAACAAATAAATATAAAATGTAATAATATAGGTAGTTCTGATGAAAATAAATAAAAATATCACTGCAGCAATTTCTTCCTCTGTCAGAAGCTGAAATCCAGGGTCTCCTAAATCCAGCTCAAGCCAATCTTGCGATATTTTCTTGTGTGGTTTCAGCCAACAGTCTGAAAGTCCTCTTGCTCCTAAATCCTGCGTGTCTTCTAAAGTAGCTACTCTACTGCTAACAGTATTTTTAATTGTTCATATTTCGCCCTGAATCAGTGTGGGTTTACTGTAAATAAGAGCTACTGGTTCATGATCCAGCAGGTAACTGACAACCACAAAGAAAAAACAAAATCTTATCAGGGGACACGTTCATGCAGCTCAGCAAACACCGGGCATTAAGGAACTCCGGGGTTTCACTCTAGTACCAAGCCACGCAGGACAGAAACAGGCATCTTTACCGGCATTATTCAATTTTAGAGTTGCACCCTTCGTCACTTGACAGTAAGACTTCGTGACGTTACAAGTGCTCACTGACCATTTAAAAGCGGCACCGTTTTAACCACTGAAATAGCGCCGGCTTCTGCAACTTGCTGGCTAGAATAACAAGATTGGAAACAGTGTATTCCATCATACAGCACACAGAATTTCCAAAAGCGTTCTTTGTAGTTCAGCACACTTTATAAATGGCCCTCACTAAAACATGCAAAGAAAATCACACTTCAACAGCATAACAAAGCACAACATGGAATTACAACAAAAGTTGTGAAACGTTTCAAGTATACGTGGGGATGTCCTGTAAACCCTCGCTAATCCGAATCGAAAAATGAAATATTCTCTTCACAGTTGAGTACATTAAAGACACATGACATTTAGGAAGGCAGATGAGTCACTTGTCTGTTCAGACAGAACATGACACAGTTTCTTCAATCCTGTGTTATTATGTTCAAAAACAAGTACATTTTCCGAGTCTTCTATTGATGAATAAAAGTACTGTCTTTTTATAATTTATAAATAAATGTTCTATAGTGATATTTTACTTTTCATCGGCACTACTTGTATCATTAAATTTACATTTATTTGTTTCAATTTCTTTGTCATTTTGGGCTATCTTTTTCTTCGTTAATCCGGACGACCTTCCAATTACTCTGGATCAGCGTGGGTTTACTGTATGTACATTCGGCTAAAAAAAAATAAAAGTCGACTAATGTTACGCACTTGGTGCCTCATATTAACAATTAACATCAAGAAACATTCGAATACTGTTTATGATACGGGCGTACACAAGAAAGTTCACTGACGATAACTTTATGAAAAGCTGGCTTCGTAACGGTCAACATGACCGAAGAACGTGGTTCTCTCATTACTGGAACATATCTTATTGTACGCAAAATCTGCCACAACCATTTACGGGATGATATCAGGCAACGAAAGGGCCGATAATATCTAAATATATAGGTTCCTTCTTTGCAAAGAACGCCAGCAAACCAGAATGGGCTCGGGATGCGTACTCAATATTGCGCCGCCAAAGGGCTATCTACAGCTATTGCAAATATCCAATCCCTTTCGCTGATTAAGACAATGACAGTGCAGGCTTTACGAGATATGTGGACAGGAATGCTGTGCAGATACAAGGAAGGCATTAATGTTATCTTCATTAGTGAACTGACATGTCGTCTTGCAAAAGTAGTATGATACAACATCACGTGAGCGTGACCGGTCTCTCTAGCAACTGCGGTGAACGGCATTCGACTGCGATGTTTCATACTTCCGGAAAGCAATGCTGCTATCCTGGTTTGTGACTCATGCGAACTTACGGCAGGGCAACATCGCCAAATAACGTAATTATCGGTCTGCCTGTAATAAAAATGCATGACGGCGAAACGGTTTCAGCAACTCGGCGCACAGAACTCCCAACTGGCTAAGGACACAGCTCTGTCGGAAAGGAAGCAAGCCTAGACATGGAGACCTATGCGGTTGGCGCGGAGATAAAACCTCGCACTCGGGAGGTACCCAATTCAAATCTCGGCCAGGACACAGGTAACACTGGCAGACTCTTCGTCAGTTTTCCTTCACTCCTTCCAGGCAAATTTACCTCGATTATGCCACACGATTCCTTCCAAATAGTTTCGAATTCGTCAGTCAACCCACCACTCGACACTGTACCGACGCGACCCTAACATAACCAACATGTGTGTCACCTCATTTTTTTTTTCCTTGGCACCACAGCCCCAGTGGGCCTAGGCCTACCTCCATGAACTCCGTTCACTTCGGTTTTTCTAGATCTTACACATTTGGGCGGGTGATCAGCTCGTCGCAAGGCAACACAGAACAACGCACACACACAAACTAAACATCCATGCCCTGAGTGGGATTCGAACCCACGATCCCGGTTTCCAAGCGAGCGAAGAGAGTACATGCCTTAGACCGCTCGCCTACCGTGACCGGCCGTGTCACCCCATTACGCCACCGAAAACAAAGGGCTAAAGCTGTTCGTATACTTAATGAAGCTTCCCGCAACCTTAACCTCGGCACCGGGCGGAGGTTAAAGGTCAGTTTCACATTCCGGTCGCTTTAACCCCAGGGACTAAGCCTCTGCTAGGAGGGCCCTTGAGAGGAACATCTCATCGCAATTGACGGGAACCGAACCCCGATTCCTATGGTCGTCGAGCCCTTAGCCTATTCACCAAAATATGTAACATACGCCACTTTTTGTTGTCGTGGCCCTATTATTCTATATACGTGGAGCGGTCATAAAATAACCGGGCTGATTTTTTTTGCTCACTCCCAGTGGCCCTGCCAACTGCGAGCGGGTGGCATATTAATTAGCCTGTCCTGTCCTCTTCTCTCCTCTCCATCAACCCTGTGACTTCTAAGCAAACCGTGTCTCTGAGCTCCGTCGGACTTATGTTAAGTGTTGAAGCAGAGCAACGTGTCAATGCGAAGTTCCTCGCGAAACTCGTAACATACCTGTACAGTTTGTTAAGGGAACTTTATGGTGATCAATGTCTATCTCGTACTCAAGTTTTCGAATGGTCCAAAAGATTTAAGGAGTGAAGGGGAGAGATGGAAGACAATCCGCGTCCCGGTCGGCCTTGCATGTCAATGATGATAGTTTTCGATATACGTGGGACTGTTCACATTGATTGGGTGCCTCAAGGTCACACCGTTAACCAGGTCTTCTATGAAGACGTTCTGACAATTCGTTAACGGATAAGAAGAAAAAGCCCTGAATGTGGAAGAAGGGCTCATGGATTCATCACCATGACAACGCGGGGGCACACAACGCACTGGTGTCACGACGTTTCTGGCGAAGCACAAGATCCCCGTGTTGGAACATCCACCTGACCTAGTTTCTGTATTTCCAAAGATAAAGTCTGCATTACAAGGAACCCGTTTCGAGTCCGTAGATGCAGCACTGCTTCCAACAGTGGAGAATTGACATGGAGCTGTGCAGGGGTCGGGGAGGGCACCACATTAAGGGTGATAACATTTCCATTGTGTGATCAGTTGAATAACAGATTTTAGAGCATCTGTCCGGTCATTTCATAGCTGCTCCGCGTATGAGACATGTTACGCACTCCATCCGCAAGCGAGCAAAATTACACTACGGCAGCTGTTACAACAAAACGGGATAAATCACTGTAGTTCCTTAAGGATGTACAGGAGATACCTAAAAATTGAACAAAATAGGTAAAAATTGTACAGGTCGTTCTTTTATTCTGAAATCCCTAAAAAAGTTTGGACTCGATTCACTAACCCGTTCAAGTGATTGCATTTTTGTCACCAAATGTCAACGTTATCTTGTGGAAGTTCGTCATCTAGTACATTATAATAAACGAGAAACGTGTAAACAATGGTAACGTGAGTCTAAAAAAATTACACTTATAATTTCAGTCTTCGCTACGCCGTTCAGGAGACATTAATAATAATGTATTGAAATTCTGACTTTTACTCGATCTGCAAGCTTCACCATGTGAGGCAGCGCTGGGAAGTTACAAAGTAGCGTAGCAAAAACTACAGCGAGTTTCTGTAAGATGTGCAATCACAGGGCGCTATAATAGAATTACTTTATGATAAGACTTTCCAACAATAAGTTGCTTTTGGCATCGTGATCAAGATGGCATCAAGAACACAATGTAACAAAGAGAAATGTAATTACGATTAACTTACAAGTGTACAGTGCGTCAACTATGGCTTCAGTTGTGGCGTTGGTCCGCTCATGTGAGGCCACTTATCAGCACATGGCAGCCCGCTTCTGGAAAACTGTTGTGCTGTCAAGTTTAATTCTTTTCAACGAGTATTTCAATAATCTAAATGAATAAAAGTAAATTCAGTTTGCATAAATATAATAAATAGTCATTTTTATTTATATTAAAACGTGATTTACTACTTTGTATAAGAAATATTTTAATTCAACAAATTTTTGTCACGTTCTATTCAAAGTATTCATGGTCAAAAGTTTTATCGTGAGCGACAAATTTAGCCCAAAAGGTGATA
Source organism: Cryptotermes secundus (assembly GCF_002891405.2). Taxonomy (NCBI): domain Eukaryota; kingdom Metazoa; phylum Arthropoda; class Insecta; order Blattodea; family Kalotermitidae; genus Cryptotermes; species Cryptotermes secundus. The sequence continues at coordinate 118,430 of NW_019734309.1, forward strand.
AAATAAAAAATACTCCAACATTAAAAATTTAGGGGTCTATCATGTCACTCCTGACTTTATTTAAGACATGCAAAGCGCAGATATTCGTTAAAATGTAATTTATAAGCTACTTTTGTCTAAGACTGTATCTCCTATACATCCTCAAGAGGGTCAACGACTTAAAGCTCGTAACAACCAAAATTTAGCTGCTGAGATCTACCGAATGCATGGTGCTAGAAATGTACGCGTAGCTAAAAATTCTATCGCATCCGCCCCCTTTGGTATGACTTCTCCGAAAACCGCAAGACTCGTTGGAAAAAAGTGAACTAGGCATAAAAATGTCTCCTCCAACTTTTGTTTCACAGAACAACGCATTTTAGTCTCTAGACATTTGTATTTCATACAGTGAGTGTTAACACACACGTTTACATAATTTTACCTTTTTGTACTAGGGTAAACCTTAGGCCCATAAGGAACACTGCTTTTCAGCCAAACATGTTTCACTCTGATAGACGTGGGTTCAGCTCGAGCCGCGTGTAGGACAGGCGAAGCGCATCACTGCTGTCCGCAATGAAATAAAAATTTAAAAGGGTCAACAAACTTCAGGTACCTCATCAATGTGAACGTTCATGGCTCGAGCGATTTTAATAAAATGCAGAAAACACGTCAAAACGGGTCACTTAAAGGTGATACAATGTTGACACACGCCCTTATCTGGATATGATTAGTGGGACATAGGAAACTGGCAGCCAGAACATAATTAAACAGTATGTGGTTACAGCCATACTTATTCTTGAGCGAGCACTGTTAACTGTGACGGACCAAGGGTCGCCCTGTCTGAACTTTTGAACCCACTGATGGATTTCCACGAACTCTCGTATCAATGTTGTTATGTTAGGCGCGTTTGCATTCATGCAGAGCGCCCGTTAAATTCCAGAATCGCTGAACATTTTCACGAAACCCGAAACTGTTCAGCTGAACTCTGTCGACCCACTCCGCGTTACACACGGCAACAATAACGTCCCCCGGTACACGACGGGTTTCGAGGATTCGGGTTAGCTCAGTCGGTATACTAAAGGGCTAAAGGCCAGGGTTCGATTGCCAGCAGGATCAAGATTTTCATCATCTCCATAGCGCCCGGACTGGCTCTGGGGCCTCCAAGCCTCCTATCCAATGGGTTCCGGGGGTACAGCGGCCGGGTTGTGAAGCTGACCACTCACCTCCATCTAGTGCCGATGTCAAGAATTGTGGAGCTATATCTCCACCTCCCTTGTGTCCTCATCGCGTGGTGCTTAAGCACAGGTACAACTTCACATTTTACCTTTACGAGCTTCGGAGCACATCTCAAGTTGATCTCGTAAAATATATGGAACAGAAGTTGTAGAGATGAACACACTTTACGCACAATAAACTTTTCTCATTAACTCGTACGGTTCTAGACATAATTATATACAAATTTAGACCAATCAGTAAAAAACATGACCGCCGTCCGTTCTTGTAAGACGAAATTGACACCAACGCTACGTAGCACCGATGTTGAAAATATGCATGGCCATAAGGTGCTAAAAAAAGGGGGGGTTTGTATAGGTATTTATCACGGCCGTGCGAAAATGTCCACTTGCCTTTCTGGTTCCAACTGTCATTATACATAAATTATGTATGAAATACTGTATATACAAGTACACAACTCCAAAGTTGCAGCTGACAAATTTAACGCAGAATGTGTCGAAATAATAAGTCTTTCCCAAACATAAAGTTTCAAGGTTTTATTTGTTGCTTAACGTCGACGTTGGCAGCATCAGGACTATACTGCATCAGTTGGCAGGCCTGATGGTGGCAAGCGGCCGTTACCTAATCGTGGTACGATAGTGGAATTTGCCTGGAGGGACTGACGAAAAACTGTCAGGGCAGCAGATGTCCTGATCGAAATTCGAACCGAGTGCCTACCCACCACAACTCTAGTGGCTTACACTAGACCAACCTGTTCAGTAAAATTACAATGCAACATACAATTCTCGAAGTCGTAAAAATGATGAGGCGAGTAAAATTCTATTATATGACCGTTTGCTGACTGTTCAGAGCGCTAACCAATCACCTGAATTGCATTTTATCGCATAACGCAACAACACAGGATGCGAAACTATAGGAGGGGTTGCTTGCACGCCTGGGGCTTGTCCAAATGGAATTATACGTCATAAAACGTTTCTCAAGGAATCATCACCTACAAAAGGTGCACTGGCGTTCCAACTGCACGCGACTTACCGGCAAATGCAGCCGGAGAAAACTACATTTGCTGCTACATTACGGCAGTCTTGGCACCAATGTGCTGACTGCACCGCGGCCTACCGGCTGATGCAGAGTGATCGCCATGATTGGGCTCAGAAAATCGAAACTGATGCGACAGCGTCCCATTTCGGTTAAACACAGTAACACAAACATTCAATACACTCACTCCAATAGTCACACTTAACAAGGGCAGTGCCATTTCTCAGGCGGTCAGTCGCCGGGTTCCTGGGTTCGATCCAAGGTCAGGTCATGTAGGATTTGTGATGGACCAAATGGCACTGAGGCAGGTTTTCTCCGAGTACTTCGCCCCCCCCCCACCGCGAATTCTCATTCCGCTGACTGCTCCACGCTCATGTCATCCGGGGCTGGTACAGACGTACCATGTGCCATCAGCCTCGCCACCAAGAGAGTTCACAGAGATATCCATACTAAATGACGAAGCGAGAGGGCATGGCCGTATTCACGGGGTGCTGGTACCGTTCCTCAGTTGCAATGTCTACGGGCCTAGACCTTAACCCGGGTAAAAGCAAAAGGTAAAGCTATCCCCGTTAACAGACCGTGCAGGCTCACAGGGTTGATTCCTCTAGCCTCCCATAGTTTCGACATAATCGGCTCACAGATGGCGGTGAGGTTGTCAGCCTTACGCGCCGATAGTCCTTTACCCCCAGGAAGGTTCCTGGTACTCTGTTAGAGGCTAAGTCGACCCCAGGGTTAAAGTGCTACTGGAAGGATTAGGTCAATTAAAAAAAATCCAATGACTTCATCGGAAATCGAACCCACGGGCCTTCCGGATTGCAGCATAGCCCGGGAGACCCATCAAAAGCAGATGAACCTCAGCTCGCCTCACTTCCCGCAGTAGCCGTCACAATGATAACACCGCTTCTGCAATACGGCAACGACCGCATAACGGGCGTTTACAGTTCTTTTCTTCGATACAGACTTACATTATTTCAAGTTCAGACGGCAATTCCTTGCTGTTCTGACTGAACATCAGCGGCCCTACATGTTTTCACCCTCAAAGACCACCAAAATTTGTCACGCAGCACATTATCACGCTCCGTCACTGTTCCCATCGGGCACATGAGAAATGGGCACAAAAACTGTGGGAAGGGGCCACTAGTCAGAGCCAGTCCCAGATGAAAGAAAAATAAAATGGATTTAAAGTAACAGGGTGGGAGGGTGTGGATTTAATTACAAGTAATTTGGTCCTGCCTATGAATCAGTCAAGCTCTTACGAGCACGGAAATGAACCTTCGCAAGTAATCTAACATGGGTAATCGAGCGACTATCAGCTTCTCAAGGACTCCGAAGGCATGTTTTTTTAATTGCTAGTGGGGTGGGACTAAGTCCATTGTACTGCGGCCACTTCTGGCCCAATGTACGAGCCCCAGATGATAGGTGAGGGTGATTGTGGACCAATTGGTGGAATGAAGATTGGCAGGGAAAATCGAAGTACTCGGAGAAAACCCGTCCCAGCGCCACTACGTCCACCACAAATCACACTTGACCAGACCCGGGATCGAACCCGGCCGACGCGGTGGGAAGCCAGCGACTAACCGCTTGAGCTATGGCGCGGCCAAGGGCATGCGTTACTACACACTGCAGCACTGGCCCCAGCCCAATCTACCAGTATAGTCTTCTAATCTTAAACGGAAGAACTTTCAAGAGACCGCTGTCACAACATGTCCTCAAGCGCACACAATTCTAGCGTCATTCCCGACTTACCGGAAGATTTATACAACTATCCTACACAGAAATCACTTCTACTGTTCAAGCCACTCGGAACATTTCCCTAATGCATCTTGTCCTGGGCATGTTCAAATTCAGTCTCATCCCCACAACTCACTTCTACAATTTACGTTACTGTCTCACAGTCGTCTATTTCCTGGAATTTTGAACCAATTTAGACCACGGAACGCCGATGAATGTCGCACAAGAAACCGCACAACCTCACCTCCGATACACATGACCTTGGATGATTACACAATATTACAATTTTCTTTTTGTGATACGATACACGCAGTCTTAAAAACGGCTAGTCAGCAAGTGGTACCAAACATTTTCTTCGTCTATTCCAACACCGAAATGCTCCAGCGTTTTCAATCCAAGACTCTGATCCATTCTGAACGCACTTTGGTACATAAACAACCACATGATCCATGAAGATCTACAAATGAACACTGCTCCGAGAAATAAAAAGTGGAATACCAAATGCCTAAGTAGATCAGAAAACCACAGAAATGCACTACCAGTGAACCTACTGGACAAGAGCGAAACTACACAGACTGAAACGATACACCGTCCTAACTCTTCCAGACACACCTGAGTAAAACCCCAGTGCAAGAATTAAAATGACACCGAAGTGAACAAAAAGGCATGAGCTACGCCCCTGGGCATAATTCATTCACGAGCCAGTACTTATTGAACATATACATTTATTGCAGATTCTGCAAATGTGGGGGAAATAGTACGTATATCGTAGGCAAGAAATATGAACGCATGTTAACACTCATTATGCAGTCTGACATACTGACGTTATTTAATTCAAACAAGTATTTATTCATGAACGAAACATATATTATGATTGCAGCTGAGTCCGTCTTGCTAGGCTGCCCGTTGCACAGCTACTCAAGAATCTCCCAACATTTTATGGAACCCGAAGGTTCATTACCGTGTTCACAAGAGCCCTCCACTGGTCCCTATCCTGAGCCAGATCAATTCAGTCCACACCGCCCCCATCCCAGCTCTCAAAGATCCATTTCAAATTATCCACCCACGTACGTCTTGGTATCCTTAGTGGTCTCTTTCCTTCTGGCTTTGCCAACAATATCCTACATGCATTCCCCTTCTCCCTCATTCGTGCTACATGTCTTGCCCATCTCACCCTCTTTCACTTGATCATTCTAATTATGCTTGTAGAAGAGTACAAGTTACGACGCTCATTATGAATTTTACTCCAACCTCCTGTCACTTCATCTCTCTTCGGTCCAAATATTCTTCTCACTACCCTGTTCTCAATCGCCCTCAATCTATGTTCCTCCCTTAATGCCAGGGACCAAGATTCACACCGATGCAGAACAAACGGGAGAATTACAGCTTTGTATATTTAGAATAACACTATCACACTTAAACCGAGTTTCGCTTCATGTGCATTACCACAACCTTGTTAAGCAGTGTCATTATGACACTGCACTGTTTGAGAGACACAAAGCAGAATTTTTGGTGCTGGAACTTTCAGGTAAGCTACATACGTCATCAGTAACGCGAAAGAAAAGTAGTCATTCGTGTGCTTAAGCACCGTGCTATGACGTATGCTCATTAGGTACACACAGGGCACGTACGGAATACGGCAGTACAACATACAGGACGAAAATCAGTTGTCTTGTCATCCACAGACTGCAGCATCATGCGTTATGCGAGACGACATACAAGCAACTTCTTCGAACGACTGAATCTTCATAAACGACTCAAATATTACACCGTTAATTGGCCGATAATCTGTTGGGATATGCAACAAACAGAACACACTTTCATTTTCATCACACGAATCCATTTTCAAACGTTTAAACCTATACAAGCGGCAATTTTAAATTATACCAGTTCTAACCAATTATATGTTTATGACCGCGATAAACACAATTCTAAGTTCACTTTAACGACCCTGAAAGTAGCTCAAACTGTACTGAATTGAATTACATGATGATTACTGGAGAATGGATATGGAAGGAAGCGGTCGAGACCAATTTGAATACTATCCAAGGATATGTCTGGAACTGAGAAAAATCATGATAGTAAAATCGGTGCACTGGCCGAGATTCGAAATGGCCTCTTCCGAAAACAAGTCAGAAGAGTGAACCCTGGAGCCAACTTGCTAGGCATGACAACCGCGAAACATGATAGTGCCAATGTGGGCGTGACGCAGGGCCCAACGTCAAAATGAAGATAAAAACTCGTCGCGATAACACAGACGCAAGTCACGTCGGCTCTATACCTGAACGTCTGGAAACGTAAGAACACGCTTTTTCTCACCCTTTTCATATTTTCGGGGGCAACATCCCCCAACGACATGCGCGCAGTCCCGGTTCCTGCCCCTACGTCACAAAATATGGCGGTTTTCTTTTCTTTCCTGACGAAGGAAGGAGGTTCCTACGAAACGATTCCAAAAGACATCTTCAAATGCCGATATGTAAGTCTGTTGGCAATTCTGGCGCGTTCGCTCACCCGGGTCCAACAATCTAAAAAATTGCAGGACTCACGAAAAAATGTGTACTGGCCATAAATTGTGCATGTTTTTCCTCATACTTTTTGTTCGAACCATTTTTCGCTGCCATCAATATCTGGCGAATTAAGTTCAGGGGTCCGCACAGACACGCATACAATCAACCATGTAGGGTGTCCCTTAATTTTTCCCAGAATTTGACCAAAGCGGTTAACGCGCGGCCAGGTGTTACTCAGATTCCTTAAAATCCAGTCTCACAAGTTATCGGCTTCTTACGTGAGATCGCTCCTCCAAGTACGTGCCGTGACGCTCCACCGCCTCCAAAAAGGGCTGACCAATTCATAGTGTTTGCGGCCAAAGCCGCGAGCAAAACATTTTCATTCCAGCACACAAAATTTAGAAATAAAGGGCGCCTTGTGTACTTCAAATGTTGTTACTGTTAAGTCGCTGCGACACACAATTCCATTTCCTGTACTCGAAACAACGGACAATGGGGTCGGAAGGGTAGCCCAACCCTCGCGGACCACGGTTCTTCCGTCGTTTTCCCGAGTTTCTCCGGGTGGATATCGAGACTGCAGCTGAGAAGTCCATAGACACTTCCTTCAACATCCTCTCATTTGATGCTACACAGAGTGCCCCAGGAGAGGAGGTCATAGCATCGGTCCTAAGCAGAGCCATTTCACTGAACGGACGAGCAAACACGCGAGTTGCAAACTGCACTGATGTTGACGGTGGAATTCTTTAAAATGTATTACACTAGCCAAACTGTGCCCAATTTGACACTTGAATAATAAATACCGGCAATACGTAGTAAGGCACTATGCTAGAAGCCGGAAAATCGCGGGTTCGATTCCCAATGTCACTGGATTTTTCAACTGACCGCATTATGGCCCTGGGGTCGACTAAGCTTCTAACAGAAATGAGCACCAGGAATCTTCCTGGGGGTAAAGGGCGGCCGGCGCGTAAGGCTGACAACCTTACCTGTGAGCATGTCTAGAAAATGTGGCAGCCTCGACGCCTCACAATTCTATGGGCCTGCACTGCCTGTTAAAGGTATAGATTTACTTTTCTTTTTAGAAACAACACGTAATATCGCTTTCTTATCGACAATTTTGGAACTGTACAGTGAAATAGCTCGAAACCGTTCGGAATGGGACTTATGTACATATACACTGTTTATTTTTGCTTACAATGTGATACTATGGCCTCCCACAACACTGACCTTTCCTCCCGGGATACCCCAAACTGCGTTACTGGCTACGCAAATAAGCAATAAATAAATATATGTCGTGGCTGAATCCAAGTTGTCTATGAAAATTGATGAAGTTGAGAACGAAGTGGTTCATCTTACGACCGCCCCAACGTAGCGACATGGTCTGGCGTGGGAAGGCGCTTGAGGTTATTTTGAGAAACTGGAGGCATAGGCAGACCGAGCAGGTCTCTCTATCGATATGGAGCACTCCAACCGCAACGGAGTTCTGAACACACGCTTTCCATTTATCCGAATGAGAATCACGTTAAAAAGTCTACATACAAACATGGGCGTCCACCAGATTCTTTCCAAAAAGGGAAGGGTGGGGGAAGTGTTGGCCATTTTAAACCAAATTCAATCTCTTGTATTAATATCTGAAGGGTTTCCTTATTTTTAAACCCTGATACTTCCCAGAAAATTGACGGGGGGGGGGGAGGCCTCGTTGGCCCTCCCTCCCTTAAAGGCAACCATGCATTCAGAGCACCCTCAACTGCAGCTACTGAAAAACCACATGACCACTCTCATATCAGACCATTCAAATATACCAACTTACACCACTGAACTCCCAGCCTGGGGGGTGGAACTAAATGCACGAATTCTACAATATTAAAGGCAGACACAAATCCTAGCGCCACAAATCCTGAATTATATACTCAAATTTCAAGCTCAAAAATATTAAACATTTACACGAAAGCCACTTCGGCAAATTCAGAAGTAATCTTACCCGGCAAGAACCTTTCTGGCCTATATTTGGAAGGTGACGAGTTCAAACCTTGGCCGGGTCCCTGACCAACCCGACTGAAGTTGTTCGTGGTTTTCCTCAGTCACCCCGTGAAATTATTCTGTATCATCAATGCTTTACTGTCTGACCCACTGGCAGCACCGTTAAATAAATCACTGATATGTCAAATGCTACCCTCAACAGAGCCACTTACTACAACACAATTTCATTCATTCCTGTAGTTGACTACTTTACACACCCCACCCACAGTTTAATTTTTGGAGTGGAGTTGAGGCTGGGTCCCTTGGAACTATGGCCTCGAATGGATCCAATATGCAGACCCCACATGATGAGTATGTGGAAATGGTAAAATAATAATTGGCAGTTGAAAACCTAAGTGCTTGAGAAAAACCTACCAGCACTACTCCCCTTTCTCCCATAAATCCCATATAAATACCTCAGGCCTGAACCTAGGTCTAGATAGTGAAAAGTTGGCACCGTAACTACCCAAGATATGCATCAGCCTACAATGAACCTCAATTCCTGTTACCACAAATCTTCCAAGTTTTGTCAAAGAGCAATAGAAACCAGCACACATATCACCCTTCTCCTATAGTTTAACATTTACATGTCCTTACATCTCGCCAACACATACATTTGAGCACTTGGGTATGACTTCTAGTTCACTACAAAAAGAACACCTTTTTACAAACAAATATACAAACATCCCACTGTAATATAATCCAGAACAGCAAGGCAGATTTCACTTCAGACTTACATTGCAGGAACTGGCTTAGTCCTTTAAGTACCTCCTTTGACCTTACAGCATCAACAATACATCTAGAAATTTTACTCGCTATTCACTGATGCAGCTAATATGCTGGACAGTAATGATTATCTTATTACACGAAGATGGGGACACACAGAGGTACAGTTGGTTGAGGCACTATGCTACAAGCTGGAAGGTCGTGGGTTCGATTGATGATGAAGTCACGGGGGGTTTTCTTTGATTGACCTGTTCCTTCCAGCTGCCATTATGGTCCCCGTGTCAACTGAGTCCCTAACAGAATGAGTACCATGAATCTTCCTGGGGGTTTAGGGCAGCCAGCATGTAGGACTGTTAACTTCACTGCCACCTCAGCGGAGGTCTAGAAATTGTGACAGTCTCGACATCTCACAACCCTATGGGCCTCCACAGCCTGTTACAGGGCTAGCTTTACCTTTCTCTGTCACATCAAGATAAGAAAACCATGGTTAAAGTCACTGGCTGTAAAGTGTGCCCATTTTACTGGCTGATGTAATTTTCCACTTTACTTATACAGGGTGTTTACTCGCTGGCTACTGAATTAGCCAGCACATAGCAAAGAGAACATTTAACATTCCCCTGCTCCTTAGCAAGAAACACAATCAGTTGGTTTGCCCACCCATCCAACTACACAACAGCGCAATGATGGTAAACATACTGAGTAAACAAACCTAATACAATTAACATGCATGAATTTTACTACAGCAGAATCCAGCTTGCTGCAAAAATACCTCAGCATAAGATACAACCACTGCCTCATAAAGGATTATTTGTAAGTCATGTTACAAAGAGAAGCCATTAAAAAAAACACCACAAAAATATTACAATAGAAAGAAATTTCCTGGAAACACTTTAACAAATTTTTGAGCCACTACACCAACATAAAGCTCATTCTCACATCAGGCATTTGGAGGGGAGGGAACGTAAATTCGCACCAGAAAATAAATGTGAATCAACATGCCAAACGAAAACTGTACTTTAAAAAATATATAGCAATAGTATTCCTCATCGAAGTGAAGCTGTCTCTACATCTACTAAAAAGTATCAAACTTCCAACTTTTTAATTTAAAACTGGAAGTCAATCATCAGCTTCATTTACCATTGTATAAAATCATTTTGCCAAAAATGTCTCCAAGGACAGTAAAACATTTGGTAATAACTGATGAATCAGTCACTCTGACTGATCTTTCTTCGGTCTACAAATTCAAATTAATTAAGCGAACTTATGAAATTACCTATCGAATAATGCACCTAATTCATGAGCGCCGTAAAACTATAATGTGCCAATGATATCACTACTTAGTGAGGTTGAAAGAGTTAAAAAATCTTTTGCATTATTTACACTACCAGAAACTACAGTTTTATTTTGTATGTGTTGCTTCCTAAAGATAATTCCGGAGAATTACTGTATAATTGTATAAGGCCAAAATTACAACAAAATATGCTCACTAAACATTTTCAAGTAGTATACAACTCATAATTTCGAACCCCCTGAATATCAATCAGTGTATTAGTAATTTAATTGTGATAAATTCGAATGCCTGATTACTGTATTAAAAGTGCTACAGAACTAACATCACAAAACTAGGAACATAGTTATAATTGCAACCTCATGACCAAAGTATTATTTAAATTGAACTCAAACTGCCGGCCGATCAATTACCCAATGTTCGTACACAGCTGTGGAATATATAATTTCTATATAAATGACTTATTCAAATGTGACATGGCAATGTGAAAACATCCAATTGCATTTCTCTCTCTCCAATATCATGGTATGAAACCATAAAAATTGCCGCTTACTCACAATATTGTTAGCATGGGTTGTACGAGTCAAAATTCAATACAGGCTTATCAAATATTACACTGTTAAACAGTCAACGTTTTTGCCTACTCCAATATGCAGTATTCGACCGCTTCTTACTTTAGGCTTAATTAAAATGGCGGCAGCCGGCATGTATGCCTAGAGCCGCAACACTGATAGGCATTTATAACCAACCATTCGCAAAAACAAACATACAATAAAAACACTAATAATCAACACTCTTTCGGTTAAGTCTGAAAACAGGTGCACTACTTACCATTTCCCCTGAGCAAAATCCACTTCACTTGTATTACAGAACACACAACTTTAACACCACTAACCCTCACACCCAACACTCAGAAGGGGAAGGGTGTTTTAGCTCGCTAACGACTGAATTCTCACGTATGTGTATTCCGAACCGTATTAATGCGCAAAATCGTTTCATCAAAGAAGACTCTCTCCCATTGGATAAATTTCATCCTATACTTCAATGGACAGCCATGTTCCTCCAATAAGGTAAGATGACTCTGCATAAAATGGCAATGACAATTTTCCCTGTAATGGATCCTCATGTATATCAAATATTCCCATAAAAATAATGTCACACGTTTCTTTATGACATCAGAGTCTATTTACATTTGCATTCAAGTGTGTGATATTATGACGCTACATTACATAGAACTACTTTTTATGGCAACCATAGGCTTCTTGCAATGCAATGCGGTTCACGATATAAGGATGCTGTATTGAACGTACTTTAAATTCGCGTTTGTAGGATTACGCAAAAAATAGGTGTAGAATGTTCACTGCCTCCAGTTCATGGTAGAATATGTAAACGTCATTGGTATTAACGTCTACGAACACTAGAACTATTACGACACGTTCACTTAGCTGTTCAAAATATGTGTCCTCACACAATTTATATCCATCTAAAACAGAGCACCAATGAAAATGAAGTCATAGGGGATATTACCTAATATGGGTAGGAGAGAATCAACTTATTACTTCAAATGAACCCCAATCGTGTTGGATTAGTGGTTCTCACAGCGATGATAATGTGCCAAAATTTGTTAGACTATGGTAAAGAGGTCGAAATAAACCTCATCATACCTATTCCTCCATAGGCATGAAAATGACTGAAATCTACCTCCAAATGTGTTTGGCATGTAATTGGGATGGAAGAGTATTAAAATTTTGGGCCCCGAAACTAAACCTAGGTTTACTCTTTACCACAGTAAAGGTTATATTGAGACTTAATTTAAGTGGTCTTTGGAAACATGGAGAAAAAAATTTCTGTACTGAATTTGTGATAGTAGGTGTCTGTTCATATTTCTAACATGAGTGAAATCTGGATCTGTTCCTGTATTAGACCTGTCGAGACTTGTTAATAGATACTACCAAATAGAAACCTTCCTTCATTTCATAGGTTTTCAACTTATTTTTCCTTTTCACTGATTTCTAAAATGTTTCCTTAAACCCGGCAGAGCACATCCTGCAATGTGTTCTTTCCAATTTCTTTTGTATTGTTCTATAATTCTGTTATTTGTACCATTTGTAGTCGCTCGGTTGGTACAGTTCACTTGCGGACTAAAACCACGGAGTTTGTACAATCTGTAGTTCTCTCATACTTTCGTTTCTGTTGCTAACAGCCTCCTCTCGACAGTTCTTATTGTGCATGCTTCACTGTCAAAGGATAGCAAATGTTCTACTATAATCAAATGACAGTTTGATTTATAATTGCTAGTTGTTTAATTAAAAGTCAAAGAACAGTGCACACATTTACATGTTTTTAGTTGTTATATTTACGTTGTTCACAGTGCAGGGGGCAAGTTCGCTCAGGCAGTAATGCATTAGACTCGTATTTGGGGGTACTCTGTTTGAATCTCAGTCATGTCATTGACAATTCCAATTCAGGATTTTCATCAATTTTCTCAGCACCTGCTGCCAAGTATCAGGATGATACCACAAATTTTGCAATAACCACATCCTCTCCACTTCATTATTCATATTCATTCCCCCATTCAATCCTCTACAGTAGTGTGTGTAAAGTAAGTAAGTAAAGTTATCCCTGTAACAGGCTGTGGGATCCCATAGGGTTGCGAAATGTTGAGGTTCCCGCATTATCTAGACAATCGGCCCATAGATGGCAGTAAGGTTGTCAGCCCTACACGCCGGCCACCCTTTACCACCAAGAATATTCCTGGTACTCATTTCTGTTAGAGTCTGAGTCGACCCCAGCGCCATAGTGCAACCAGAAGGATTAGGTCAATTGAAAAAAAAATCCAATAACCTCTTCAGGACTTGAACCCGCGACCTTCCGGCTTGTAGCATAGTGCCTCAATCAACTATGCTACCACATATCCCCTACAATAGTGTCTGTAGTACTGTTTAATAAACCTCAGACAATAAAAGTTTGTGGACAAAAATGGAAATCACATGACTTTAAATGTAAACATCAAAATGCACTGAGTAGCTTTCAAGATTAAAGATCTCAATAGAACTATATTAGAGAAATGAAGAATGTTTTAACATTACAAGACATTTTTGACTCAGTATCATGTTCTGGTATGTCATTTATTGCCCATCATTTTCAACTAGTAGAAAGTTATTATTGTTATGATTTTTAAAACATGAAGAATCAAGAAAAACAGCAAAAAGTTCTATCTTCTGGGATATAATCCCATACAGATATTTTGGAGGAACATGGTGCCTGCTAGTGTGCCAAGCAAAGCTTTCACTGCATTATATCCCAGAAGATGAGCAGAAGACTTCATAACCACTGCTGTGAGGACCTCAAATCCTATAAGATAATCAGTCTTAGGATATTTTCTGTGGATGCTCTAAGAATGTGCTAAGCAACGGGACATCTCACTAACTCTGTGTCCTTAATCATTTAATCCACAGTCATTACATGCACCACCCACTTTAACATTAAAAAAAAGTCTACATTTTGCCCACACAATATATTTATTGGTTTTGTATCATTCTCACAATCAATTGTGACTGCTTTCCTACGCAGCATTATCCAGTTCTTCTTTTTAATGAAGATACAGTACATAGCCTGTGTGGAGAAAATTCATTTTTAAATAATATTTAGATGAATTTCAGGCTTCAAAGGATTAACCAGTTTTTGGTCCAACATACAGACTTCTTTCCAGGGCTGGTGTGACAACACAAGTTAACAAATTGACCACTTGTGTGGCATTATTTTAGGGGAACCACATTTTTCAACCTCCTTAGTTTCTTGTTAATAAAAGCAATTTCTAGTGCTCTTTGTTCAATATTGTGAGCATTCAGTGTCAGTAATCTAAACATGTTACCAAGCAATATAAATAAAACTACTTTAGAAGTATGACACAAGTGACAGTTTTTGTAACAGTGTCTGGAAATTCTGCATTTTTAATTTTATACAAAGTTTTGAAGACAGTCCATCAGTGTTCATTTGTGGGGCACGTTTGTGCTTGCGCTGGTCCTTCCATTCCAATGCTGAGATTTTAATTTGATTACAGTTCTGCAAGCATGCAGCATTAATTGTCACACAAGAGATGATGCACAGAATTTTAGGTAATGATTTGCAAGTGCCAACAGAGAAAAATGAACTTTTCAGATAATGACTAGAAGATGTGTCAGGAAAATAAATACTGGATCACTGGGATTGGAGAAATACTACATTACTAGTATAAACTGTACAACCAATTAAAAGTTTTGTTTCTGTATTTCATTTTTAATTATCAAAATGATACCAATACTCCAATGGTTGTATTTTCAAACAAGTACTAATTCTGCCAGATGGACCCAAGAGGGTAACAAATTAAAATTACAAAAGTAACCTGCATTAGTATGGGCCTTAAACAGACATACTATTTTACATACATGATAATTATTTTACTGAATTTACTTCAGTTTTCTCCACAGTATCATCTCAAATATTGATTGCAGTGCAAGACAAACTTAGTATTATCTCAACACTCCATTTCAACAAGAAAATTAAGATGCTCATTTAACGAATGGCAACAAACCTTAGTAACTGTGTAAATGTACTCAAAGACCTGTTTCTTCATTAATCAAATGCAAGACTTACTTTCTAAGCATCATATATTATGTCATGTTAATGCACCACCCAAACGGGCCATCAGAGATAGAAACATTCTGCTACAATGCATCAATGAATGAGATCGGCAAAAATCTTTGTAGGTTCTGTGTTGTCAGTAATATTCAAAAAAGTATATACAATGGATGAAATATTATTTGATTGGGGGGATAAAAGTGTCTTCAAATCAAAGCAAAAATCCAAAGAACAATAACAGAACAGCATTCAATATTTCATCTATAATGAGCTCTCTCAGCAAGGAACAAATTGGGAGATTTTGCAAAGTTTCAAATAAATTCATAGTTCAGTCTTCTGAGTTATGGTTCTGTGCAGCCTGGCATGTAGGTACCAAAGTTCTGCCTTGATTTTCAGGGTAGATGAAGACGGTGTCTTCTTCCGAAACTGGTGGTTCATACAAGGCTACACAGTACCACAGTCCAGCAGACTGCAACGGGAATCTTCACTGCCTTGAAAGCATCAAATCTCATATCACAAATGAAAAATGAATACTATTTTTAAATGTAATCTTTGTTAGTTACAAAAAAAAATATCAGCAAACATGAGCTAATAAAGTGTGGGGAGGAGGAACAATGTCAAATGTAACATCTTTCCACTCATCTGTTGACATTTTAGGTACAAAATATCAAGTCTCTGAGCTGAAATATTGCAACAAGACAATTCTCAAACGCTGCAAACTCTTGGCTCCTAGACATTTAATGACAAGGCAACTCTGACCTGGAGTACAATGGTTCAGCCATCTACTAGAAGATATAAAGAGAGGAAAGAGTTTGCAAGAAATCAAAAAGACAAATTGTGGGAAGACAGAGGAGAGTGGGAACTTCTCATTTATCATTCAGTATAAAATGGAAATGGAAGCAGAGTTTTTGTATATTTTGGAGTGGAGGATTATTACAATGGGTAGCTCTTACCAGAATTTTAAATCAACTGTAATGCATGACAAAAGAGTATTGAGTATGGAAACACAATTTCTGACTTCTACAGTGATGCCACAGAAGAAGTTTCACGGTTCAAAACTTGCCATATATCCTTCCAGCCATGACACTTCCTGTGCCAGTGTGCTTCTCTATATTTGACACCAATCACCTAGTCATTCTGAAGAGGACTATCTTCTGGGATATATTGCCATGTAGTCTGTTGAGTGACATGCCAAATAATCAGCTGGCCAGAAATTTCAGATTATGTAGAAAGAAGGTGGGAAATGGAAGAGTGGACCTCAGTTACCATTGGCTCGCTGCTGGCCTTTCGCATGGGCACAAAACAAACCACTAGAAGACAAGGACAGGAGTTTTGCTGGTCTAGGAAAAAGCGTAAGGGTGTGTTGGGCAGGGAACCGACATGTCAAGTGAGTCACAGGCATGCAGTGGGGGATGAGGGAACATAGGTAGCAGAAGGAAGCCGGGACATCAGGGTGGAGCCTGGTGAGTGCCCAGAGGGGGCATATTTTGTGCCCTGATAAGGGCAGTGCACACAGACCAGCATGGCCCCGCAGAGAACCCACATCTACCGTCATGTGACAGGTGCTTCCTATGACCTTGTCAGGGCCATCAAAACTCCTGTTCTTGTCTCCTACTGGTTCTAATGTTATATTTTAGCGTCCTGTTGCACTGACTCATGTCCATGATTTATGCTAACCGTCTTACAGTGCATACACTTTTTTCACCTTACTCTTCTCTTTTGCACTACATGTTTCAGCATTAATGTGCCATCTTCAGGTGTGTTTTCTCCATTCACGTCTAACTACTGCATTGCATGCCCTGATGTCTTCATACTAAAGTGACTAAAATATATAAAATATTAAAACATTTCAGGATTCGTCATCCTTACGTCGTATCTCAATACGCGAATCACGCCAAACCACCTCTGTGGGAGCATTCTCCATACATTCATGTGTGTTGTGCTCTTTGTTGTGTCTTGCTCCTGTGACTGCGTGCGTTATACTGGTTCACTTGGTGGTTGTGTGTGAGCCCAGAGGTTTCATTCTGTCCCTCAGTGAGGTCCACTCTTCCATTTCCCTCCTCCTTCCTATGTAGTCCAAAATTAAGAGCCTGCCACTTGCTTTCAAGCTGGTATCTTGCTGGGCTTATTCAACTCTGATGATGGAGGCATATATTCCTCAAAGTCAGTTGAGTACACAGCATTATATCCCAGAACGCAATCTCCACAACCACTGCTGTGAAGACCTCAAATCCTACACCTAGTCATTCTGTGCCCACAGATACTTGTGATTACAGCCATCTTTGGGCTGGCCAGAGGTGCACAGACAAGCAGACAGTGGGAAGCCCCTAGCACTGTCATCCCCAGCATCCATGGGACTCCTTTCTGTAGCTTCAGTACAGTTCCTAACACCTTCTTACTGTAATGAAGTCTTCTTGGGTGATCAGGCATGAAAAAATGGATTTAGTATCCAACGGAATGTCTATGCCACCAGCATTCAGGATGGACATGAACGGTTCTGTGGAGGCAAAGAGGTTCTATGAAATGGTGGGAACAAAGCCCAGCTTCTCATGTCTTACCATCTGAGAAGACTTCAGTGCATTCACTTGCTGTAAGTGATTCAAATCATATGCACCTCTCAAAGAATTCTTTATCTTAACACCACAACATGCATGGAGACCAATGCACACCATGATGCACAATATTCAAACATAACCTGCAATCTTCATCACACATATAAAATTAGTATATATACATTTCTGTGGGTTATTTACCAACATCAGTATTGAGACTGCACACCATCAAATAGTAGAATGACTGGTGAAAGGCAAACTGGAAAGAATATGGAAGAAGCCATTGTGGCCTGATCAAGTTCCCATTCTGGCATTTGCCCAAAGGGACAGAGGAACCACGAGAAACTTCAGTCATGGTTGAAATTCAAACCCAGAACCTCCCTAATATGAGTTCTGAGCATCACTGCTATGCCAACCCACTTTGTCACAGCACATCTGAAAAAGTGACATTTTGCAACCCCCTCTCTGAGTACATAGCACCCGTAACTCTTACAAGGTGAAGCACTTCGACTGCTCTTAAATTTTGTTCTGTTATTTCCGTTTAAATTACTGAGAGGATGTGCCATAGCTCAAGTGGTTAGTCACAGGTTTCCCACAGCAGCAGTCCAGGTTTGATCCCAGGCCAGGTCGTGTGTGGAAAAAGTGACACTGGGATAGGTTTCCTCCACATTTCAGTCAGTCCCCCAGCCAATTCTCCTTTAACCAACTGCTCCAGACTCATTAATCATGATTCTATATAGCCTCAATACATTGTGCCTCATCTTTCATGCTTTGCTGGTGCTTAAAAGTAGATGAAATGACGTGCTGGTCAAACTTCTTTATTGACAACAAACATTTTGTTATTGAATTTCAGTTGTATTAAATTTCTGTATTTCATTTATGTTCCAATGGCAAGCATGCAGGATTGAACTAATTCTTCACTGACAATTCGATGTACTTAAAATTACAGTTTAATAATATCATTCCACTTGGTCTCTGACATTAAGGGAAGAAATAGCCTGAGGGTGTTTGAGAATGGAGATGAAGTGACAGGAGGTTGGAGAAAACTGAGTAACGAGGAGCTTCGTAACCTGTACTTTTCTCCAGATATAATTAGAGTGATTAAGTCAAGTATGATGAAATGGGCAGGACACGTAGCATGAATGTGTAAGAAGAGGAATACATATAGGATATTGGTGGGAAAGCCAGAAGAGACCACTTGGAAGATAGGATAGGGTGGTACAGACTGGATCAATCTGGCTAGGATAGAGACCAGTGGAGGGCTCTTATGAATATGGTAATGAACCTTTGGGTTCCATAAAATGCTGGGAATTTTCTGAGTAGCTGCATAATTGGTGGCTTCTGAAAAATGGCTCAGCTCCATGAAGTTAGTTAATACCTTTGCAATAAATATACTATAACCATAGTAATACAAATGGTATTTCTAATGCATTAAACGATTAATATGACATGGACATTAGTACAGGGGGCTGATACGAATGTTATAAGCTTTTCAGCTCTTACATTTTTTATGTTTTCCTGCATAACAAGCTTGAATTGATTGGTAATGTGGAAGATATCTTGAGAGGTCTCCTCTGTAATTTCTTTCAGCAATCACTTGGCTCTTGTTAAGGGAATGAAACCCTCCATTTCATCTCCATGTAAACTGGACTGAGCTGGCATATACACTACAAACAATCTGATGTTTACTTGTATCTTGAACTCATCCATTTTTCCTGTTTTAAAAGTACAAAGGAATCTCAAACTACTGAGCTCACTGCCATCACTCTATCACCCGAGTGTCGAATTCATGGAGGCTTCATTTAATTTAAATTTAAGCTCCTCACTCTCTCACCCGAGTGTCGAATTCATGGAGGCTTCAATTAATTTAAATATAAGCTCCTCACTCTATCACCTGAGTGTCGAATTCATGGAGGCTTCATTTCATTTAAATTTAAGCTCCTCACTCTCTCACCCGAGTGTCGAATCCATGGAGGCTTCATTTCATTTAAATTTAAGCTCCTCACTCTATCACCAGCCCCAAAGTTGACAATAATGTGCTGCCTGGTCAGGACTAGCACACATGTCAGAAGGTGTTAACAGATGAGTATGGAGCAATGGTGAAATGATGATTAGCAAGGGAAAATAAGGAAACTCAAAGAGAAGAACCTGGTCCAGTGCCATTTCATCCACCATAAATCTAACGTGAAGTCAGCCATGATTTGAACCCAGGGCTGCATAGTCCGACACCAGCGTCCAACTCCCTGCCCACCTGATTTAACTTTCGATACAGTATCCACAAGTGGTAAAGCAGCATTCTCTCCACTGCTTAACCTACACACATATATATATTTTGTTAACGTTCATGTTAGTGGTAGTTTGGTGTTCATACTTCTCTGTCTCTGAAGGAAAGATGAAGAGAAGACTTGCTTGAGACTTACAGCCCATTCTCAATCATCCACTTAGAGATTAACTGGGGGGACCGTTAGAACCCCTTAGTTACTGATTGTTGCTTCCTGTAGAGACACAAGTGTTGCCACTGCATGTTTCAGTAATACAAATCAGTCACATTTCGCAGTGATTTGCAGTAGACTATACATGTCACCCTACTGCTACTTTCTGCTATTTATTTCACTTTTTCTCATGCCAGTCTGCTACCTTCAACTGCAAAGATACCTGTCTCACTGCTTACTGACCAGCATGATCAATTATCTGCTACACTCCTCCCTTAATTAGTGGGTAGTCAAGAGGTCACTGTATTTAAATTTACATTTAACAGTCACATGATAAATAAAACAGCAATGCCATCTAACTAAACAGTGTTAACCATTTAACAAATCTTTCTTTCATTTTGTAACACTCATTCGTTATTTGAGACTCCCACACTGGTTGAGGCACCATGCTACAAGCTGGAATGTCATGGGTTTGATTCCCAACAAGTTCACTGGGTCGTTCAATTGACCTAATCCCTCCAGCTGCATTATGGTCCTGGGGTTGACTCAGCCTCTAACAGAAATGAGTGCCAGGAATCTTCCTCATGGTAAAGGGCAGCTGGCACGTAAGGCTGACAACCTCACTGCCATCTGTGAGCCGAATGTATAGAAAATGTGGGAGCCTCAATGTCTCACAACTCTATGGGTCTCCATAGCCTGTTACAGGGATAGCTTTACATTTACCATTCATTGCGAGTAAACATCATGGCAGGCCCAGCAAGATGTGTGTGAGTGATGAGGTGATGCTATATGAATATAGTGATATATCTGAGAGTCATTATAGCAGTGACAGTGAAATAAATGTGAACATTTCATCAAGTGGTGAACAGAGAGTAAGTTGTGATGAAGAGGGAAATGTCAGTGACGGATAACAGCAGCATGCAGTATGGTGCATGGGCAAAGTCAGGTGCTCGGCGAACATGTTTTCTATTTACTCACAAGCCTGGCATAAATGTTGATTCTGAAGACCACAGTAACACCTGGAATATTTTGAGTTGTTTTGTACACCAGAAATTGAGTAAATAATAGCCAGAGAAACAAATCAGCACAACCAAAATATTTTAGAAAACATGCCTAATCTAGAACTAGATGGAGACAAACAGAAATGGAAAAAAATATGAAGTAACTGCTATTCTTTGTTATAATATTATATTGTAGCATCCTGTTGGACTTTTCACTTAGTGTTTCTAATTCGTTCTACAGTCTTATGTGCAACAATTTGTTATATTCTAATAAACTGTTGCATATAAGACTGTAGAACTAATTAAAAACCCTTTCTGTTATAAAGACTTCACTAAAAGCTGGATAACAAGAACTATTTTTCCTGGAGGAAAATTCTAGAAACACCCATATTTTTGGACCTGTTCAGTGAGAGGAGGTTTCAGCTTCTATTCAAGTTTCTTCATTTTGTAAAATAAAGTATGTAAAAAGTAAAGGAATCCCTGCAACAGGCTGTGGAGGCCCATAAGGTTGTGAGATGTTGAGGTTCCCACATTTTCTAGACAATTGGCTCACAGATGGCAGTAAGGTTGTCAGCCCTAGGCAGCGGCCGCCCTTTGCCCCCAAGAACATTCCAAGAATATTCCTGGTACTCATTTCTGTTAGAGGCTGAGTCAACTCCAGGGCTATAGTGTGGCTGGAAGGATTAAGTCAATTGAAAATAATCCAATGACCTCATCAGGACTTGAACCCACAACCTTCCAGCTTGTAGCATAGGGCCTCAAACAACTATGCTAACACGTGCCCCTTCATTTTGTTGACAACAAAAAAGGTTAACATCATGAAACAAGCCTCGACTGTGAAAACTGTAAGGTGGACCTGTGTTCAGCACCGTTTCCAACTTTACCATATGGTGGCTGACTTCTAGAGATGTGACAGAGGATCAAGGTTCAGCAAGTGGCTGAGAAATGTCTGAATGTTAAGATTTTAGTGGCTACAAAGTGTACTATGGGCTGGTACTGAAAACTACCTAATAATTATAGACCTTCCCAGTATGTGCCACTGGAACTGCAACGTTTCCAGCAGCATTATTGTTTTAGTGATGATTGCATAGTCCTCACAAGATAATGATTTTGCAGATGATGTTTGGAAGAACAAATAGCTTTTGTTACACAGTTCATGCACTCAAAGTAGCCTTGAGTTTGCGAAAGAAGTGCAAATTCAGCCCATATGGCAATAAGAAATGTTTGTTATCAAAGAGGCAGGCAGAGCTGTAGTAGGTGACAGTGAAATGTCACAATAATCAAACATGCAAGTGCGTGTTTAGACTGGAGGCAGTTCTGTCTGTCAGCTTCTGAGATAGTATTTCATCTCTAAACACCACACACTGGTCAAAAGTGTGTATACTAAATGTACATGCCTTTGTGATCACGCACTGGGAACTGACAGACATGCGAGTGGCAACAGTGGCATACTTTCTGAGAATAAAGCCAAAGTATAGAATGTTACTAAATAATATATATATATAAACTTTAATGTAATGGCTAGATATAAATAAGCATATAAATATATGAACTCTGATAAGCAGTCTTTCAGAGACTTTGTGTTTCACAATTCTATGACACATGGTTGAGATATTATATTTTAAACAGGGAGAAACAATTGCAAATTAAACACCGCAGTAACAAATTTAAATGTATGGTGAATTTTAATGCCTGACTGCGAGAGATAAGAACAAGCAATATATACCATGTAACTTATACTGACTTCTGAGGTCTCAACTGCTAACTGAACTATGAGCAGGACAAATGCACGAATTCTAATCTCAAGTGTTAATGTCTCAGTATATAGTGTCATCACAACAGTAAGGAAATGTGAAACTTGGAACGCGTATGTCTCACACTCTTTGCAATCAGTGCCTTGACTGAGGCAGCAAGTACTACAACTACTGTTTCCTGGGATGTGACACCATTTAGTCTGGTACACAGGTACCAACCTTTCGGAGAAAGCGGCTCCTACCACCTCCAGTGCAAAACTGGGTAAAACTGTCATATCAAGGACTGGCACTGGGAGAAAACCAATCAGAAGTGTAAACTGAATGTTATCCAGTGGCCTTAAAAGGGCTACATTTGTCATAACCAGGGCCAGAGAATTCCACCCACTGATTCACTTTCGGTCACATCCCTGCCCTCCCTTCTCTATATCAAATTATTCCCTGAAGATGGAGGCAGCAGGTTCCACTGAAACATGTACCAGACCACATGGCACCACATTCTGTAAGAGAGTAATCTTCACAGTCAACACCACGTAAACCAAAAGCCTCAAAAAGTAAATATTATGATTATGGTCTTGTGGGACCTGATGTCACCCAGTACAGTAGACAGGTACCAATGTTTTAATAACACCTGCTGACCCAGTTTTCAGGGTAGAAGTCTCCCCTGAGAAGTTTGTACCAAACTACATGGTATCACATCCCAGAAAACTGCACTTCTAATGAACTAATTATTTTAAATATTACTTGTACTCAAGATTTTGATATTAAATATTTAAAATAGAATATGTAACAGAGTGATGTTACACAGCATTGCTTACAATCTCTAAATATAAAACAGAAAAGAAAATGTCAGCTTTAAAACATTTAACCACATATTCTGCCAGTATTAAAAATCATAGAAATGAATGTCAGTGGGTGAAATGAGATTCAAAATATCAAATGCCTCAAAATCAAAAGAAATTTCAACACAAGAATACAGCGGTTAAGTAACACTTCTTGTTTGCACTGTCTTCCTTTCAATGAAAGATGATGCCATTAAAATATACATCAAAATGCCACAGTATAAACCAGACAATACAGTTTACTTAATATGCGGTTGATATTCAAACATATTACGACACTTAATCTATGGCATACATTGGAATTACTCAAATCCAATCTCAGTCACAAATATTTTATTGCAGGCCTCACTTGCAGGAAACCTCCCACCCCTTTTGTTATTAACCTCTGTCGTCTTGGATTACATGATTGTCGGCTGGACCTTCCACATGCAAAAATATCCACTGCACGGCAGATGACACAGGTCAACAAATCAGCTTTTGTGTTTATAAATAGTACTCAGAAATACTCATAGTAAATATGTGATAGTTTGGTCAACACATTACACAACTCCCAGTTGCAAACCGTAGCAGATACTATACCTGAAATTATAATACTATGGCCATGAAAAAAAGACTATTTCTGATGACGATGATGATGGTGATGGTGATTTAGAACATCCACAACACAAAACACAAGCACAATCAACAAGTTTCAAATAAGTCCTCTTTTCTTTTTGTAGTCCTCAAGGTTCAATGATCGTCTAGGTCCTGTATCCTTACCCATGTTCATTGGCTTTGGTGTCACATTAACAGGGTTATCTGCAATAAGAAGCAGACCAAATGTATGCCACATACCTGCGATGCACAACTCACTCATCATTAAGCAGTGGGTAAGGTAAAAGGTAAGGTGAAGCTGTACCTGTGCTTAACTAATTAAGACTACTCCATGAAAATGTATCAGGGAGTGGATGTATAGATCCACATTACCTTGACCTCGGCACTAGGTGGAGATGAGCGGTCAGCTTCATGCCCTGGCCACTTTACTCACAGGGAAAGAGCCCCTGGTACCCTTTGGATAGGAGGCTGTGTAGGCCCCAGAGCTAGTCTGGATGACACAGAGAAGTGAAAATTCTTGCCCACACTGGGACTTGAACTCCAACCCCTTGGTCGTCCAGCCTGTATCTTAAACAGTTGGATGATTACTAAATAGGAGAGTGGAAAAGGCATGGAAGGAAACTTACTTACCAACACATGAAATACAGTCTCTTATATAAAACCACCCGTTGATAGATCCTCTAACAGTGGAGGGTCTGCACACTAACTTGAGCAAAATTCTGAACACAGGTATAACGTCATGTATCATTCCATTCTCCACCACCCCCACCCTATTTCCTGCTTCATCCCCCTCTTTCTTTATTACCTTCTACACCCTCCTGGGCCACTATGTCTATGTTTGTTCACTGCTCCATTTTGTCCTGCCTGTGCATTCACCTTCAGGATGTCCTGCAGTTCTCTCAGTGTTACTGTGCACATGCCGTAGAGTGCACTGAAAAGTGGTTTCCCATTTAAAAATTTGCAAAATTTTGCTCTGTTCTCCTCTGCACCATTTGCATTAGAGGTGCACTCAGAGCTTTCTCCCACTTCACAGTGAAAATCCAGCAAGGGTCTCAATATCACTGAGTAATTTATATACTTGTACTACAACAGCTTCT
>NW_019734309.1:144667-160839 GCF_002891405.2 Cryptotermes secundus
CTATGTACTGTGCGAAATCAATCGATCTTGCAAGAATACATTTTTGGACATCCCTCTTCTAAGAATTCCAATTGAGTGTGTTAGTGTGGCCAGCTCAGGGCAATATGATATTATAAACACAGCACATATCAGTCTCTGCTGTTTATAACTTCATAGGAAAGAAAACACGCCATTCATAACAGTTTGAATGAGGAAACCACTACCAGAAGCAACAGGAAATTTGCTGCAAGACAGGCATATGTAACGATGACTTAGCGCAGATAAAGTCGTGTCTCATTATATATAGTTCTTGTGACAACAGGCCAGCGAAAAATCTAACAATCTACAGCAAAACCATCAATTATTATGGGCGTTATAACATAGGTGTGCAGCTGGATGAAACATAGACGTCGAACCCCCGCAGACGATTTAAATACCTTGACGAAACATACACGTCAAACCACGCTGTACGGTTAAATCACTAAATCCAATAAAGAGCTGGCATAGCTGACTTACCATCTGACTGTCAGCTTATAACACTTTCACTAATCTACACACACTACAAATGAGTACAGCAAATGCTAATTTTGTACTAGTTGTTGCTTCATTAAATTGAACTGCTGACTCTAACCCTGACTCCTTTGCTGGTATAGCATCCTTGCTATATAGCCTCGGTGTAGACCCAACAGAAAACACCGCTTCCAACAGTTCTTATATTGTTGTCATGGGCAGTTTTCTAGTGATAGCCTGAATATTGTTTTGTCGGAACGTGCTTACCGAGCCATCGATAGGAAACGGCTATTTGTTTATCCACCTAATGCATAGCAAAGGCTGTACTCGTCTGTTTCGAGGTCTCTGCCCAGCAACGGGTCTATATGCCATAAATATTACGCGCTTCTTGTATGTGTCAAAGACTGTGCTACAGCTGAATTTGTTAAATCCACAGAATGGTCATCACATTCTTCAGATTAAAATCCATTAGGTTACCATGTTTGGAATGAACTTAAGCAGTCTGCGTACTCAAGTCGAAGAGAACCGTGTCAGTTGCCAGAGTTACTGCAAAAATGAGTTGACTTTCATATCACAATATTACACCTGATCAGTTTTCAACCAATGTAAATAGGATGGGTTAAACCTATAGCTGCAATCTAAGAAAACAGGGGACCTAGTCAAGTGTTTCAGTAAAAAATATGACTAATTGTAAACAAAAGTCTGTGTTTAACATTCAAAATAGAAAACATTTTCCTCTGCAACAAATCAATCGAACTGAATTTTTATACGAATACTTACGAGTAGATATGTACTACACAACTTACAAGAATTTGATTCATATCCATTGAGCCCTTCATTAAAGAAAGCCATTTATTTCGTGCCACTTGGTAATACATTTTCTGCATATAGTGTCCACAAGGCCCCTTCGGGGTTTTAAAAATTGTAGCACGCAAACAAATTGAGCTAGCCACATGTGGCCGCTTATCCCATCTGTTGGCAGCAAAAGAAAACTTCCAAAGTTTCACTATGATCTGCCACAAACCACATGTGGCTAGCTCAATTTGTTTGCATGCCACAATTTTTCAAAACCCCAAAGGGACTTTGTGGACACACTGTTCATTTACTGTTCAAAATCTGCAGAAAAATAAAAAGGGAGCGGGATTCATAATAAATAAATGAAAGGATTTTTCCACCTGTCAGCTTTGATTTTTCACTCATCACAGGCAAGCAGACAAGACGGTCTGCTTGTAATTTACAAGTCTCTACCTTGTCTAAATTGTGGGATAGAGACAGTCGAACTGACAGATGTTCACCATGTAAACTTACGAAGTCAGTAACCACATACCACAGTACATGTACTCACTAGGTAATGGGACTTCTAAATCAATCTTGATGTCGAAATCATGTGCAGAGAAGAGATCATCTGTTTTGCTCCCTCCTCTTGCAACCTCTCTCTTCTTTTCTGGTTCCTTTTCTCGTTCTTTGTGTGGTGCCACTGTCATCGCAGCTTCAATGGCCAGTCTATTCCTCTCATCTTCCTCCTAGAGTTATAATAAAATACTTTAGCCAAAAGAAGTGCATCAAGTTAATATACTGTAGCATGTAGACATGTTGCTAGGCAATGACTGTGGAATAAGCAAATATACAGCAGCCACTGCTAAGTAACAGCTCTGCAAACTAGCGTGGTTCCATGGCAATAGCAGGATACAACAATAATGGGAACCCCAACAGACACAAACTCAACAATGGCACAGCAACAGAGCAACAGTGTTTCCTATGCAGCTCATGTCGAGATCTTATAAGCAGGACAGTCAGAGGTCTGCTGGGGCTCAGATGTTGTGAGATACTGGTAGTGGAGGCTGGGGATAGTTCAAGAATCCAGAGGAAGGGGAACATCCGCTTTGGGAAGCAGCCATCGAGTAACGCCTAGTGAAGATGTAGCTGTGGAGACTAGTGCTTGTGCATGTGTGTGTAACAGTGAACTGTAAAGTGCAGTCATGTGCTGCGTCCATCTATAGTCACTCATGTCACATGTGACAATATCTAATACTGCATATGGCCCAATACATATAAGATTCACTCTTTCCCAAAATTGATGCTATGAAAGTCTGGGTAAAGCTCATAACTGGATCTTATTTGGGGCAGGGGGGGGGATTGTCTCGATTCACCAGAGGTATACAGTTAACTGTTCTGACCATGAGACAATGTTTTAGGTTCAGTGAGATGATATACACTTATATGAACTTGATTCTAATCGACGTTACAAACTAGTGAGGTTCTAATGGAAATGCATCATACTTAATCTCTTGATCAGAGCCTCTCGTCAAAAAGAGTTAAACTGACGTGTTTTAAGCAACATACACAATTATGAGGGTAACACGAAACTTGCTTACTCTGAGTTCCTCTGACTGTCATACATAATGGGCGCACAAAATATTTGTTTCATTTCAAGCTCGTAGTGTTTCGGGGATGTGACTTATATTCAGGGAAGTACAGAGAGAGAGAGAGAGAGAGATCGCGTATGTATATGCAACTGAGCAGATGACAGGTCTCAATAAGTATGGATGTTACTTGCTGAACTGAGTTTGCTCTGCTTACCTCTGCAGCTGCTATGATCATCTGTGCATCTTCCATGTTCTCCTGGTCATGCACTTTGAATACCATGCGGGGTTTTGTGCTACGTCGTGTGAACGGGTCGTCAGCTTTCTTTCCTTTGTTCCTTCTCACTTCTTCCTGTAAAAATTTGTTTTTGCTTCAAAGAGATGCACAAGAAGAAATATACATTTACAAGTGTAACGAATGGCGGCTAATGGCATATGTCCATACTGCACACAACAGGAACAATTCAGCTGACAAAAGTTCATCCATTTCATATCTGCTTATCTCTAGGCCAAGGCACTGCCCATCTTGCGGAATTTCACGTGTGCACGCATAAACACACACAAAAAGGACATGAATATTTGAGGAGCAAACACACTTACAAAGCACCACTTTCATTAATGATATAATGCCCTCACCATGTAGTCCAGCCAAATGCTAAGTCAGAGATGAAGATTTCAACTTCAATAGCAAGCAAATGATGAATGCCAAGATATATGGAAACTGAAGGGAACAGAACTACACATGTCTGAACTGTCAAGTGGCGTCTTGGGAAGGGTTGCCAACTGTACTAACAGGTCTTGGACGAAGAGAGCAACAACAGTGAAGATCACACTCGGACAAATTACGTAAGAATGGCTTCCTTTGGGAACTGTAGAATTAAACTGGGGAAGTATACAGATAAGAAATTTGACAAGACTATTTACAGGACAATATCACTCAAAATGACAGTTTCTCACTGCCAATTAGTCCCACCTGTGAAAGGTACCATAACAAAGTTGAAATAGGGTTACGTGTTCTGCGTGACCATGAGGTTCTAGCTGAATCATGATTCTTCACCTGGGCCTTCATTTCTGGAAGGCAGGTGATTATCGTGAGGCTCCATGCAGCAGAAGTGCTGAAGTGCTAACTTCAGAAACGGGATACACAACAAATCACAGGCGGTTGCAGTGCAAGGATACTTTAATGCCCACCCTTTCAATAAAAAGACTAGGGACCTGATGGTGTGCTGACTGGTCAGGACTACTGTACACCTCAGGGAACAGTGATAGATGAGTATAGAGCAATGGTGGAATAATGATTAGCAGGGAGGAAAACAGAAGAACCTTGGAGAAAAACCCGCTCCAATGCCCTCTTTCACACTACAAATCTCATGCAAAGTCCTGAGCAATGAACCTGAAGCTCTGTGGTGGAAGCCTGTGTCTACCTGCATGAACAATAAACAGCAGGTGATACATCTTTCTACCAGGTAACACCGGCAAATCTCTCAAAAGAAAAATGTATTATATACAATGTCTGGTGGCCCTAAGCAAGACATGGAGGTCTACGTAGGACACTGCTAACCATGTACTGATATCATGTTCACAACACAGCACCAACATAAAGCTTTCTACAACAAATTCTGGTGTTACATATAATGTGGATCTTAGCTAAAACCATTTAGTCCTTCTATAACATTGGATGCAGCCTAATTTTCAAACCTGAACAAATGCATTCTTCTTGCAGAATCCAGAACAGGTGTGCTTTACATTGTTTGCATTAGATCAAGTTCCATTTAACAGTGAGGTCCATGTTCTCAAAAACAGACCATCATACATGGTGACCACAAAGCCATACAAGTAATAAGCGACATGACACAAAGTATAACTCGATTAGCACAAACCTGTGTGGAGGAGAAGTGAAGAGGACAGAGGCGAGAAGACTGAGGAAGCTCGTTACAAGCCACTCCAGTGCAGACACCTGCTGCAAGCAGTGAACTCTCTACACATCATACCTACCCTTCCACCCACAAACAAAGAGCTGTGTTCTGTGGATGTGCCATCACATTGTAATCAAACTCTAACATGCAGTAAAAGAATGCACAGATAGAAAGACGTGGCACTGCAGTAGCAGCGAGGATAAAGTGAACCGTAAGAGTAATGTGTGATAAAAAGCAACAGTCTGCCTCACTTGAGTGATTACAGTTATTTAATTTATAATTCCTTCTGCTGACAGGAAGATCTCTCAGTGGTGGGTCTGAAGATGCAATGCAGAATGGTAGAAGTTCATTGGTGTTTTGGATGACCCAACTGCTCCCATATTCAGGGTCGAAGAAGAAGCTGAGGAAACAAACAAGGAAGTAACAAATATCACTTGTTACTCACTTGTTTGTCTTATTTATTCTTTGACCCAGATGATGGAACCAGCTGGGTCATCCAAAACACCGGTGAACTTCGACCAGACCACATACGGGTATTAGCATATGCAAGAAGACGTTACTCCTTATACACTGCATATTTTTAGAATCCTGCTTTCCTTGACGATAGCCATAAAACCACAATGCTTCTTATATAGGGAAAGCAATGATAAAAATGATGTAACTGTTAGAATGGCTGGAGTTCAGGTTTTCAGAACAAGAAACTAAACTGGGGCCAGACTTATTTCTATTAAAAAAAAAGGATATTTATAAATAACAAACTAATTTGCAAAACAACAGCAAAATTAAATTAAAAAATATGAAAATACTGCCCAATTTCTGCTCCTATACCAATACACAAATTATATTTGTGTGCTAAACATCTATACAGCTGCATTATAATCAGACAGTGACAGATCATGATGTAATTACTACAAAGTTACTAGATTCTACTTTCAACGCATGACTAGAAGCAATCATCTTAACAGGAGATCCTGCTAACTCATGAGGCTGCCTACTCAAGGCATGACATGCCCTGAAGGATAGCTGTAACACTGTAATCTTGATTCTTTACTATGGGTGAGGATACCAATGCATTCCACTGCAATGCCCAACAAATTCAGTTGGTTTGTTTAATTTTTAACGTACCATAATGGCTTTCTCGGCTTCCTCTACATTTTTCTTGCGATTCCGGTCATTGATGTAGCTGATACTAGAGATGGTCGAGGTGCGCAGTTTATCCAGTTCCTCTGCTCTTTCTTCGAGTGCCTGAATTTTCTGCTGAATCCGGCTTGCTTCCAGATCATCACCCCTGTAAGCATACAGGAAGGCTGCAAAAGTATACGGATGTGTTGAGCTGGAGGAATTATGAACGACATGCTTTGCTCCAATAAAACTGGATGGGGTACCATCATGCAAATAAACGTTTCTATTATTCCGCTTGAAACATGACATATGTGTACATACTGATGACATATATAAAATATATAGAAACTACAATGTTAGTATAAATCTGTTAGTTGAAGCAGTCTGGATCTGATTTAATACCATACACTCATCAGATTTAAAATTAAAAATAAACATATGAGGGTAAGTCAATAGGTAAGTTACAAATGGATATAGAACTTAAATAAGAGTACTGATTCGAAAAATGCTTCTATTTCTCAACATAATCTCCCTGTACATTGAGGCACATGTCCCATCGTTTCACAAGCCCCTGGAAACCAGCAGCATAAAATTCTTTGGGTTGCTGTCGGAACCAGGCATGTTCAAATGGCATGGCCTACCTCATAATGCATGACAGGTTAGGTTTTCACAAAGTCTGTGCATGATGGGTGCCACGTATGCTGACCCAAAACACAAAATGCAAATAATGAGTCTGGCATTCCAGAATCTTAATTGCTACCACAATGAAGGACACGATATGCTAGCCCGAATTGTCACAGGTGATGTGGGTTCACCATTACCAGCCCGAGACAAAGCATACGTCAATGCAGTGGAAACATCCTGTGTCGCCTGCCAAAAAAAAGTTTAAATGACATCATCCTCCAGGAAAGTGATGCTCAAAGTCTTCTGGGATCATGAAGGCATACTCCTCACCACATTTCAGCCTCAAGGTGATGCAGGACACCAATATTTCAGAGGAAAGTATTAGCTCTATCTTTGGGGTAGATATCTACCCTGAAAATAGAAGCTGTACATTCTATGAAAATGCTGATCAACAACAACTTCCTTACTTTGATTTCTTGACACCTCTTTCCTATCTTCCTGATACCTTCTGATACCTAGCTAAACGACCTTGTTCTGGGTCTTCCCATTAAATCCTAACTAAAAAAACCCCTTCTCAGTATCCTAGTTCTATCCATTCTTTTAATGTAGACTGAGAAAAACTATAAACACATCTGTTAACACAGTCAGTGCACTGGCCAAGATTCAAACCTGGACTTCTTAAATAAAGGTCAGAGGCATTATTTACTGAGCTCCCTTGTTCAGTGTGTGATATTGTACACTCTCACCTTGATTGTGCCATGTCTCTCTCCTTCATAAGCTGCGTTTTCTTCATTGCGTAGTTATACGGGTTCGTTTTGAACCTCTCTTTTTCTCGCACGATCTGCACAAAAATAAGCTATTGTATGCACCACATTAGCCAACATAGCGACCTGAACAATAGAAAATATATGTTATTACAGATGACTATGAAACAGGGGGTCCGCAAATATTTATTCAAAGACCCTTGATTCATAATGCCTTCATTGACACTACTATAGCAGCAACGTGCCAAGACGGCCTGCATCCGTGGGTGCTACTAAAGCAGCAGAGACACACAGGCTTTAAGAAACCTGGCATATATCTAAAATATCTGTCAAACTCTGAAGTGGGGGGTTAGACTTGAGGTTTCCACAGTGGTGACTATGACAAGTATTGTTTTCTGCAATGTGATGCCATGAAGCCTGGTAAGAGTTCACCAATGTTTTGGAGGGATCTTCATTCTGGTTTGGCTTACTGTTCAACCCTGAAGATGGAGGCAGTAAGTTTCTCCAAACGTTGGTGGACTTCTACCAGAATGCACAGCATCGCATCCTGGAAGACAGTACTTCTCTGTACTTATTATTGCATGCTGTGGTAGCAGGTACTTGGGGTGCAGCTGCAGGCTGCCTGAGTAGAGGCAGGAGAAAGAGAGAGAGCACTTTACTTCCATACGAAGTTAGGGTTAGGGTGACGGACCAGAATGAAACAAATCAAATGACCTATAGAAGTTACATTTCTGTAACCAGCAGCTCATCTCCAGGATTTATATATTTATGGGCATTGCATGGCATAAAAGGGGGGGGAAGATGACATGTCATCAAAATCCGGGTACTGATGATAACTTTTTAGTGCCAGATGATGGGATGACTGATGAACAGGAAAGGATTTGGAAGGAAGCAATCCTCACCTAATCAAGGCACTTCTGCGTGGGAAAAATACCTGACACCTCCATCGGTGTTCTGGCTGAGATGTGAAGCAAATACCTATCAAATACAAGACTATGGTGTTACCTCTATGGACCAACTTGCTAAGTGTAGCCATGAAGTACAAGCACCACAACAATATTTAGAGACCATGTACCTTCTTATACACAGTTAGAAGAAAGAAATACTAACAAATGAAACCCTGGCTCTGCAGACAAGAAGAGTAGAAATGATCACAGGAGCTCTGAAACGTTGGCACCTATCCAACAAACTGCATCATCTTCACTCCACTTCTGCTTATAATGTTGTGAAGCAGAAATATTGCTGTTACTACAACTGTTCAGGTTCTTTTAAAAGTTACTACATGCCCACATTAATGCTGTGGAATGTAGACCCACTGCTTGGTCGTGACTGCAAGATATGGCCCTGTAAACAAATGTGGTAGTTTTTCCATTTGCTTTCCACATCACA
This sequence comes from Cryptotermes secundus, assembly GCF_002891405.2. Lineage (NCBI taxonomy): Eukaryota > Metazoa > Arthropoda > Insecta > Blattodea > Kalotermitidae > Cryptotermes > Cryptotermes secundus. The sequence continues at coordinate 153,335 of NW_019734309.1, forward strand.
ATACAACAGCCGTTCAAACCACTCTGGTCACGCCTGTTGCTATAAAATTTATATGGTGAGCATTATTCATAGCTTAAGTGCATACTGTTAAAACATCTTATATGACAGTGTTTCCTGATCGTAGTGGTGCGCCTCTGAGGATGATTCTTTTGAATCGAAACATGTAAGGTGAATAAAGACTGAAGTGTTGTAAACTTGTGTCACATTGGACTGAAAATTATCCATTTTGTAATGGTGGAGGTATACTTCCATGCCCACATACATCTTCATGGTGTAGTGCTTATACCTTTTCACTTCACAGAAGGAAAGTTAAAGAGCTGAGAGAATATGAAATGAAAAAACTCCAAGAGTTTAAAGATGTTGGAAGATAAATTAATAAATAATGAAATAAGACAACATGGGCAAATTTTAAGAATAGGCAAAGATGAAAACAGATTCTAAACCTGTAACTATAAGGAATATACTGAAGAGGAAGATAGAGAAGAAGGTAGGATCACGGGGAAGAAGACAACACATATAAAGGCAAAATGTCGAAGGAAAAAGATGATGATGCCTACTTTTTCAATGTCTTCCTCCTTAAACTCATAGATCATGGCCTCCTTGATGTCCTTAAGCTTCTGCTCAAGCTCATCATGTGTCGGCATTGAGATGCCCTGAAGAGCACACGTCTCTCGCCACTTCATGAATTCACTCTCTGTGAAGTCCTGGTTACTGATGAACTCCAGCCTGAACACCCTCTCCTGAGCACCATGTCTGTATATCAAGAAAATATGTAGTGCTCAACTTTCCACACCTTTTCGTTTTCAAGGTATGCCCTGCCCCCCATTAGCACAAGTTCTAAAGAGTAAAGTTGACTCTGTGCTTAACTAACTAAGCACCCTGAAGACATATGGGACAGTGGATGTACAGATCCACATTTTCTTGACCTCAACTCTAGTTGTAGGTGAGTGGTCAGCTTCATGGCCTGGCCACTTTACCCCGGGAAAGAGCCCCCAGTACCCATGGGACAGGAGGTTGAGTGGACCCCAGGGCCAGTCTGGATTACATGGAGAAGTAAAAATTCTTGACCCTACCGAGGCTCTAGCTCCGACCTCTTGGTCGTCCAGCCTGTAGCCAGTCATTATACTGACTGCGTAAGTTCCACCAACAAGAATTCAGTATAATGAAACTTTCAAAGCAGGGCTGCTTTTCTCGGTGTAACACAGATTTATCTGCTTCTCCATTGCATTATTTCACTCACAATTAAAGCGACTTCACCTCGCATGTTAGTTGGGGAGTGATGTATAGTAACCTCACACCACAAAAACCTCTGTAAGACAGCAAATGTCAGCTTAAGCAATACCACTCCTGCTTTGCATTCAGATGGCCTGGGTTCAAACCTCAGCCTGACAACCAGCTATCTTGACTGTGATTTTCAGTTTCCCTCTGGGCAAATGCTAAAACAGTCCCTCAAATTTGGCCACAATTGTTTCATTCCACATCCTTCCCAATTCATTATTCACTGATCCGAATATCTGGCAGTATATACGTCATGAGGCAGGAGCCAGAGCAGCACAGTCTACATAACCCCTGGCTATGGGCTGGATGGGCAAGGGGTCACAGTTTGAGTCCCAGGAGGGGCAAAACATTTCTCCTCCCCATGTCATCCAGACCAGTTTTGGAGCCCACCCAGCCTACTATCCAATGGGACGTGGGGCCTCTTTCCCTGGGGGTTAAGTGATCAGGGTGTGAAGCTGACCATTAACTCCCAAGTCCCAAGATCAGGAATATGTGGATCTATACATCCACTCCCCCATATGCCTTTGTGGCAGAGTGCTTAATGGGGACAACTTTACCTTTTATACAGTGTGATGTAATGACAATGCCATTAAATAAACAATGAATTAACAAAATAGACATATTTATCAAGAAAACTTCTAGTTTTCTACAATACAATGTAATAAATTTACAAATCCTGTAACTACAACTTAAAGACTCTGATATAACACATTGAAAAAAACCATTCTGTAAGCTTACATGTCCACAAGTGGCAGTGTGCAATGACACAGAGAGATGCTGCACCTTTTTCTGCACCCACCAAAATTTTCAGTGAGCATTACATGATCCAATAATCTGTACATAGCAATCCTTTATTTCATACAATAAAACAGTGTTACATATTGTTAGGCAGGAAAGAGATGTGTGGGGGAAACCCAGAACAAGATGGTGCAGTCACGTACTCCTACACATCTAAATGAGAGGAAAGAGCAGGCAAGGAATTGAAAAGTCTCCATAAAAATATCCTATCTAGTACAGCCATAGTAAACATACACACACCCTTACAGAAATGTGAATGTGCATACACAAACCCACAATATCACAGGACATCAGCTCACTACAACACAGCCCGCAGACCACTGCGTGGCTCTCTGGAACACACACACACACACACAATACTACAGGTATGGTAACGACTAATCTTTGTTCATGAACACGTTTTACATGACAAAGATACAGCACTGAGAAGTTCTTATATTGTATTTGCAGAAGAACATACAGCCAACCACACAACAGATTTTATACAACAGTAAGAAAATATGGCCACCACTCAACTTTTAAACTTCCAACTAACTGCACAGATATTGTCAGTCACATCATAAGTTATATTAATTATTTTAATCTACCTTGATTTCTAATGGTAGAAATCCATTTTAAACAACACATGTTCATCGCACATGTAAAGTGTTTCCTCTGGGGTGTTTGGCTCTGCCTTCTGATGATGGCCAATAGTGGCCAAAACATGTACAGACTTTTTAAACATTAAACTGCTGCACTTGATGGAACTTTCATACTTATTAATACATTTGCAAATCAAAGATGGTGCTGGTCACAGTAACCATATGGTCTAAGGCATGAACTGTCTGCTCGTTCAGATGCTGGGATTGTGGGTTCGAATCCCACTTGATGCATGGATGTTTGGTGTGTGCACTGTGTTTGTGTTGTCCTGTGTTTAGATAGAGGCCCTGTGACACGCTGATCACTCATCCAATGGAGTCCTACCATCTGTGAAAAATGTTTACGGAACTGAATAAGAGGCCAGGGCCTTCAATGGGCTGGAACAACCATTGAAAAAAATGAAAGACTGTGAGAAAAAAGAAAAGAACCCTGACTTTTTGTCCATCAACCCACACAAAATGGAAAGAGGGCTAGAAGAAAAAACAGTGATATCTTCATTTTTGACCGTTATCAGCCAACTTAACAACTGTTCCCATGGGTCTCTGCTCACACATACAATTCTTTTCAGAAATGCATCACAAAGACTCTTTGTACATAAGACCAAATATTTGTGTGTTTCTGTGTGTGTGCATGTGTAAACATGCATCTGTTCCTAAGGCTATCTGCACCAACCTAAAAATTGTAACAGCAGCATCTAGAGGGGTGACAGCATGAAGCCCAACAGGAGGGGCACCTACCCCAGAGGGACATACAGCCCCACCTACCCTATGGACAGAGAAGCATGCAACTGCAATCTGGAACCCACACATAAAGCGATATGAGATCAGGCACAGATGTCAGCAAGATTTATAACTTGTTAACGATATCAGGATGGTGTATACACGACAAAATAGAAGGGAAATGACTCTTTGCAGAGTACTGCACTTTAGCCTTGCCAATAGAATATTAATATGGACAACAAAGACAGGATAAGAGGCATGGAAGAGATAAAATGAAAAAGAAATAAAGGAAGCAGAAAGTTCCAAACACTTCAGAAGCACTACACACTCCACTTCAAATACTCACAATTCAATCACAACTGAAAGAAATGTTGATCTCATGAAAATCTTGTACATTAGCATTTTTCAAGAAAATGACAGCTGATGACACAGGGACACTGTTGCAAGAAACACCCATTGGCAGAATTGGCACTACCTGTAACCAGTGCTTGAAAGAAAAGTTTTCTCCAAACATGAAATTAAAAAGGAAAATGTCTTAGATGACGAACAAACCAAGGTGGGAATAACAGGTCACAAAATGTGTCATGCAGAAACAGGCTGGTGTAGCAGTAAAACTCCAGGCTTTTATTTGCGAAGTTATTTGGTTCAAATCTTGGTTGGGACATGCCCCAGTCCCTCCAGGGAAATTTCAGGATAGCATCATGATTAGATTATGATTTCTTCCTTCCAGACTCTTTGCAAACACAACTCTCGCTCAACACTACACAGTCTAGCTACTGACACCATAAAGTAATCCAAAACTGCTCTTCACACAGAAAGAAGGAAGGAAAGTGCGCAAAATGGCTGTGAAGGAAGGAGGACATTGAAAGTACTGTTATCACTCTAAATTAACATATTTACCTTAATTTCAAACCCTTGTTCGTTCTTGTGTTACCCAGCTGGTATATCTTCCCAGTCTCACAAACGCCACTGATTTCACATACCTGTAAGAAGGATGTATATGATAAATGCAAAATCAGATTAAACACCATACATTTCCAAAGGTGTCATTCTTCAACAAGCCCTAATTCTGATTCTTTGGCCCCTCTGTCATTATTGTAGCGGCCCTCTGTCACACTGTGAAGCGCCACTGCACTGACATTGGCGTTATCAACAGACTTCAGTGTTGGGCTGGGTGCTAGCAGTGCCATCTATGGAAGAGCTTTTGGAATCACAAATGTACTACATGAGATTTGAAGTTATTACAATGTTTCCTATGGAGGTTACTGTCTTCTGAGGTGTGGTGCCACATTATCTGGTACAACCTTACTTATGCTTGGGAGGAACACATATCACGAGACAATATTCGTCATAAACTTACACAAACTCTAAGTCCTATTAGAGCATGGAAACTGTGGATAAAACTGAGGACTGAACATATAAGAACGTAACAGTTATAGGACTAAGATGAACACAGGTACTCCCAATTTACGTGACAGCTATGTACCACCCCCACCCCAAAAAGGTGTGTACAGTGGGTGAACCTAGATCAGTCAAACATGACTTCCCATAATTCTTCTTCTTCTTCCCTACATTTCCCTTCCACCACCCACGGAATTCTCTACTCGCCCTTCTGTCTGCCCCTCTCAGTTGGCTGACAGGCAATCTACATCAAACTGAGTAAAAGTGGTCTACATCAGTTGACTGCATTAAAAGGAAATCATATTTTCTGAACCCTCACATAACTGTATGGGTGTACATGTAAATGCTCACAACATGGAGAGACCAGCACAGGAAATTTGATGTCATTAGGTAACTGTGAAGTTGCCACTCTGTTTAATTAATTAAGCACAATGCCATGAAGACATATGGGGAATGGAGGTGTATCTCTACCATTCTTGAACCTGGCACTAGATGAAGGTGAGCTGTCAGCTTCATGCTCCCACCACTTTATTCCTGGGAAAGAGCCCCCACCTGATACCCATTGCACAGGAGCCAGTATGGGGCACAGAAGCATCTCTTCTCCTGCCAGGAATTCCAACCTCCTCAATTATGCAAATGGGGACCTGTGTGATAAACTGTGTGTTTCTCACTGCTTGTTCTTTTCACAAATATTTTGATACATATTATGAGGAACAAACAATACAGTGGAACCCCAGCAAAAAATCCTTCATTTAGGGTTTCTCTTCATTTAATGATTAATTTCAAGGTTACCAAGTCAATAATCACTGTGTTAAACTATTTTTTGTATTGCCAGTGGGGTGGGACTAAGTCCCTTGTACTGCGACCACTTCTGGCCTATTGTACCAGCCCCAGATGATAGGTGAGGGTGATTGTGGAGCAATTGGTGGAATGAAGATTGGCAGAGGAAACCGAAGTACTCAAAGAAAACCTGTCCCAGCGCCACTCTGTCCACCACAAATCCCACTTGACCAGACCCAGGATCGAACCCGGGCCACCGCGGTGGGAAGCCAGCGACTAACTGCTTGAGCTATGGCACAGCTAACTGTGTTAAACTACCTGCATTTATGAATTTCCTCAGTTTCACTTTTAAATCAACCGTTCTCCACAAAAATTTTACATGGATTTTTCACAGTACATATAAAAATTAAAGGAAAACTGTACCAAAAATTTGTTTCGTTATGATGAATTACTCACCCTATAAACAGGTTTCCCATTGTGATTACCAATTCCTATCCGTACAAAGCACCCTCGGACAACTCTGTCAAAAAATGGTAGATGAACAAACCTGAAAAAATGAACAAAATTAGTATATTCTTTCATTTTATGATTTCTGCACCTTCCTTCAGCAAATCCAAGTCTTAGAGGAGGAAGAAGTTTGGAACAGCTGTCACTTTCCAATTATCTTCACCATCGCTGCTGTGACCACAGTACTGAGTGAGCTGGAACTGATAAATCTACTTCTCTTTTACCAGCTCTGAAAGATTATACAGGGGTGCTCAGAAGTCTTTGGTTTTAAAAAGAAAACGCTGATCTATGGGACTAAAACAATGCATTTACTCTACACATCCCCCCCTGAGCTCCACACACTTAGGACTTCATTATTCTAACTTCTTAAACCTATCCAAGAAAAATTCTTTTGGTTGTGCTGCAAACCACCTGTTCACAGCTAACGTGGCTTTCTCAATGCTCAAAAACTTTCGTTCCTTGAGGTGTTTTTTGAGGTGAGGAAAGAGGCAGTAGTCCGAAAAGGCCAAATCGGGTGACTGGGCCAAATGATTCAGAATTTCAAAGAGAACATCTGCCAGTTTCTGGAGCATAATGGCTGCCTTGTGAGGAGCAGCATTGTCCTGAAAAATCAAGATTCTTTTGAAAACTTGCCTCAATATTTGGAGACCAGTTGCTCCTTCATTTCGTCGAGCAGCTAAACACTGTACTTTGCCGTGATGGTTGCACCCTTTTCCAGGTAGTCTACAAGCAAAACTCCATTTCTGTCACAGAAGACAGATGCCAACACCTTGCTTGATGACTTCTGCGTCTTGGAGTTCTCTGGACACGGGGAACCACTGTGTCTCCATTCCTTGGATTGCTCTTTGGTCTATGGATCATATATATACGAGGGGGTACCCAAAAGAAACTGAACTTATTTTTTTTAAATTTATTTATTCAAATTTTAACCGTTCAGCGTGGTTTGACGTGTATGTTTCGTCAGGTATTTAAATCGTCTGGGGGGGGTTTGACGTCTATGTCTCGTCCAGCTGCACACCTATGTTATAACGACCATAATAACTGATGGTTTTGCTGTAGATTGTTAGATTTTTCGCTGGCCTGTTGTCACAAGAACTATATATAATGAGACACGACTTTATCTGCGCTAAGTCATCGTTACATATGCCTGTCTTGCAGCAAATTTCCTGTTGCTTCTGGTAGTGGTTTCCTCATTCAAACTGTTATGAATGGCGTGTTTTCTTTCCTATGAAGTTATAAACAGCAGAGACTGATATGTGCTGTGTTTATAATATCATATTGCCCTGAGCTGGCCACACTAACACACTCAATTGGAATTCTTAGAAGAGGGATGTCCAAAAATTTATTCTTGCAAGATCGATTGATTTCGCACAGTACATAGCA
>NW_019734309.1:160863-161466 GCF_002891405.2 Cryptotermes secundus
GAAAAGAACTCATTCCTTCATGTATTATCGCTCCACTTGACTCCATTTTATCGTACTGACCTTGATGGTCGTTTCAAGGGATGACCATAAATATTTTTTTTGAGCCAGCTAAGCTCTGCTTTCGTGCACTACATACCAGCCAGTTCTTAGAATAACTTCATGAATTCTGTGGTCACCCCTACGACATCTACTGCCGCCAAAATGGATGGAATATCAAAGGCATAGCAACAACCCCTTGTTATGATAACTCGTAACGTTGAATTTACTGCAGCTGACCTGGCTCATGGAAAGACATTTCCTTGAACGTATACCCCTCACGGGGAAGAAGGCAAGGCCACACAGAAGATGTGTGGTTAAAAAAAAGAGCCAAAGAAAAGATACACAATATTGGTGTGGTGAATGTGGGGCGGCGCGAATGCTTCAAGGCCTACCTTACACTGCTCAAATTCTAAACATCTGCTTTCATTGCCGAGATACCGGGCGCTCATATTATAAGGTAAGGTTATAAAAACCATCTTTTAAGATCATTTTAGTGAAAGTTTCATGCTTCAAGGCGTATTATTCACTGCTCAAATTCTAAACAACCTGCTTCCATTGCCGAGA
>NW_019734309.1:162536-184217 GCF_002891405.2 Cryptotermes secundus
CGCCGCACGCTATTCATGAAAATCAGCCATTGCAAAAACGACGATCACACAAAACAGTTGTCACTATAAACTCTGCCGAAACTAGTCCTTACCTTCTGAAGCAACGGTAGTCGGCTTATCGACTCAGGAATGTTAGATCTATGTGCTCATAGCAGCAAAACGCGGTACTACAAAAGCTCTGCCCACAAAAAAATTAGTTCAGTTTCTTTTGGGTACCCCATTGTATATGGATCCAAGTTTCATCCACAGTTACGAGATAGTTAAAAAATCCCGCAGGATCCCATCAAAATCAGCCCAAAATGGCTTGTGAAGCGAGCACTAGATCACCCTTCTAATCAGCATTGAGATATTTGGGAACCCATTTGGCTGAGAGCTTTCTCATCTCTAAAATCTCATGAATAATATAATCTACTCTTTCTCAGGATATCGCCAGGGTCTCTTGCTATCTTTTTAGCAGATATTTTTCGATTGTCTATAATCATCGTATGAATGGCATCCATGTTTTCTGGAACTGTCACTTCAGTTGGTCTCCCAGAACGTTGGTCTTCAGTGCTCAGTGTCCTGTTCTATACCTAGCAACCAACCCACTTCTTCACTGTGCAGTATGATGGGCGCTTATTGCCTAATGTAACCAACATATCATCGTAAATTCTTTTGGCCGAGTTACCTTTTAGGAAAAGATATTTCATCACCGCTCACTGATCACTTTTGCAGTGAACTCTCCATTGTTTTGCTCCATTTTCACTTCAGACAGGTAACAAACATTAAATAATCAGGCTACAATTATGAAATTTATGTCATAGATATACAAAATAATAAACTTTGATGTGCAATAGTATTATTAGCATAAAAGTAGGTGAAATAGGAAAATCCAAATACTTATGAGTATCCCTATGTATCACTACATCTACTGACTAACCTATAAGCTGTGGACCATACTAGCCCTTACACCATGACTGTCTTTGCTCTATTGTGTATCAATATCCTAGCGAACTCTAGACTTCAGACAGACTTTTGTACTTTGCTTAATAAGGCACACTAAGAAGTCACAGTTACACCGAATGAAGTCTCATGAGACAAAATCGTAAGTCAGCTACAGTCTCACAGACACGTGGGATGTGCAGATACAGCTATATCTGTCATATAGACATACGTACCGCTCCATCTTATGTCTTGATAATCGAATCTTGTTCAATTCTTCTCTTTTCGTAACATACTGCACCTTCTTCGACTTTGTACGTGAACTGGCAACAGACCTGGAAATTATTTACCAATATTTAAGTTTAGGCAGCACAACATACAACATACTGATGTAATGGGTTTCTTCGTATTTCACATCTTGATTTGACTCTGAAAATAAATGCCGTCACACATCCAATAACACTGGGACTTCAATTATAACATAGTGTAGTAAATGTCATCTATACAGGATTTCTGTGTTATGACCCTTTTATGCTACAGACATCATGCTGTCGTGATTTGGGGGTGGACTGGTGAATAGATTTACTGACCACTTACAGGTCATAACTACAAATAACTGTAACACTATTGCTGGATTTCCAAACTTTACAAATCACTACACGCTAAGTCTTCTCCAGCCTGGAGTGTCCTCACTAGTAGTTACTTGGTAACAGCTCCCAACAATGGAGATTCTTCAGCTTCTGTGCTCATGTTGTTACTGTCATCTGGTTAATACTCCACAACTGCAATGTCAACTTAATTACTGTACTATCTCTTCTCAGGCTCCCTTGCAGAACTCTCAACTGACTGGGTTGCCACAACTGCCTTCCCTATAACCCCTTTGCACAGACAAAGTAGACAACACCAATTCCAACAATAACTCTATTGTTCAGAACATATTTGTTGCCATAGAAATATGTTTACCGATCCGTTGCCTAGAAACGGCCATTGTTTATTTGCCTATCTTGCAGTCACTGCATATCAACTGCTGTACCCACTAAAATACTGTATGTTTTCTGACATATCAGGTTATGTTACATCATACATCCAGGGTGATTCACGAAGTTTTACCCCGGCTTATAGTACTAATTCCTGGGGTTATTTCCTGCAAAATTTCCTTATAAACTTGTGGTTGATTTTCAATAGTTACAGAGTAACAATGGATTTTTGAAACGCATCACTGTGAATACAGCGCTATGCAACCCCCCCCCCCTGACTGGGCGACCATGCGTTCCAGTCAGCTGTGTCAGCAGATAACGCAGACCAGCTGGAATGTTACACGTAGGTAGGCAGAGTGTTCCAGTCGTAAATAGGATGTTGTGTTGGTGACTGTGAAGTTAAGATGCTGTACACATTTTCCACTGAGGAATACGCCGATATGGTGTTTGTTTTGGGTATATGTGATGGAAATATATGAGCTGCTGCTGCTGAATATGACCAGTGTTATCCTAATTGCAGGATTCCGAATCCTAAATCCATTAGCAGTACATTCAACACATTAAGATAAACTGGTTCCTCAGCGTTCGTATACAATACAAATGAAATCCTCAACATGAATTGTGCGAAGAAGAAAACATTCTCAATGCTGTAGAGCGCACCTTTCCAATTCATAATTCACCAGTCATCCTACAAATTGACACTACACAGTCTGAGTTATTGACAGAATCATAAAATAAATAAAAAAAAGTTCAACAAAATGTACAATGAACAAAAATTAAATATTATTCTCATTAATTTTTATAAGTTCTGTACCAAACACATTTTGATTCAGTCAATCCTTAAGAAAATAACAGAAGGGTAATAAATGTCCAGGTTCCATACAATCAGAGGAACTTTGTGAGTAGACTAGAGGCTATTCTGTCCTCAACAACAACAACAACAACAACAACAACAACAACAAAAACAGCTGTGATCCTTCATGACTTGAGGGCGACAGCCATGTTTAGCGAGAGGTCATCTTAAATGTGGCAGCTTTTAATTTGGTCTTCATTAACTACAAATTTAAAGAAAACAGAACAGTTTAGTATGCTGCAAGATGAAGAATACTACAGTGACCATTTATGTGCTACATAGGAGGAAAGGTTAAATACAGTATTTGGTAAGCAGTGACTGTCCATTGCAACAACCCCAGTGAGAAAATTTAACAATTCCCATCTCTAACTACAGCCTCTATAGATAACCTGATCCACTGATCCACTCTTACACATTACAACCCTCGAGGGTAACTTCGAAGTCACAAAATCACTGAGGATGCTAGCTATAAACTTTAGAAGTTCTGGAAAGACAGATTTTCTTGGCAAAGGTTTACACTGTAATACCAACTGAGACACTGCCATTTATTACTGCCATCTTCTGGTTCTAAGAAAACTAAATAAGATTAGTTTCGCTTTCCATCTCCACATAATAACAAACCAAAATATGTTGCCCTGCTTTGACTACAGATAACTGCAAACAGAACAGATAAATGAAGATAACATTGATTTATTTTAAGTCGTCCAGTGAGACTAGAGGGAACAAGATAACAACACTGGAGATAAGATGACTTATTATCTGAAAATTCATTAAAACTGAATAACTAACTCCATGAAGCAGAGTATTTCTGAAAAGCTTACAGTTACTCAAGAAATGTCCTGCCATTTATGAAAACCAATGGTTCATTACAGTATAGTGGAACCTCGCTTAACGAACACCTCTTATAATGAGTAATCCACATTAACGAGCAAAACAAACTGTAAAAAATGACTCGCTTAACGAGCGACGTTTCGCATAACGAGTGACGAGAGGGGAAGTCCCGGATTGTGCGCTTCCTACATCAGTCTGTGTTTAGCACTCGTTCTGCTAGCATCTTAGTGTCGCTTGTGATCACACATTTTTCCAAACTTGTGTTCAGACATATTATTTGTGTTTTTTTTTTGTGTAAAGTTTAATAACCCTTGCAAAAATGTACCTGAAGAAAAAGCCGCAAAAAGACAGCCATAAGAGAATAAAAATAACCGTAGAAATGAAACGTAAAATCACTGAAAAGCGAGAACGAGGTGTGAGCATGGCTGGTATAATATGCATATACAGTCGGTCTACATCAACGATTTGCACGATTTGGACTTGCATTGTGTTTCACAGCAAGAAGTTGTGGAGGAGAGTTTGTCAGAGGAGGAGCAGGTAACAGCAAGGCAACAATCTTCTGGCGCAATATGAGAAATGCTGAAAGCATGGGAAACTGCTGCATCGTACACTGAGAAGCATTAACCTAATAAGGCAGTGGCTATGTGCGCTACAAATTTATTTAATGATAATGCTGTGTCGCATTTTCACCAAATTTTGAAGCATCGGCAAAAACAAATGTCTCTAGACAGCTTTCTAGTAAAAAAGAATCAGATATGTATCATAAATAATAAACTAATTATTTCGATTTTTTTTGTTTTCTGCAAATCGAATTCGCATTCCAGGTTGGTTCCTTCCGCATAGAAGAAAAGATGAAGATGATTCAATCTCCTTAACAATGTACATATAATTTTCTTTGAATAAACATTATACATAAAATTTTTTGAGTATTTTTTCTGGCATGGAACGCATTATCGTATTTTACATTAATTTATATGGGAAAAACTGTTTTGCTTAACGAGTGTTTCGCATTATGAGTAAGATCCTGGAACGAATTATGCTCATTAAGCGAGGTTCCACTGTATCCACAAGAAGCCAGCACCGAATCCGACTCTGAGCCAAATCAAATCTTACAAATCAATCCAGTTCACACCCTCATACCATCTTTCTTTAAGATAATTTTAATATTATCTTCCCATCTATTCCTATGCATTCTAAGTCTTCTCCCTCCTTCAGGATTTCTTGCCAAACGTTTCAACACATTTCTCATATCTGTCCTGTCCATCTCATATTCCATATGACCTGATCATCCTAGTAACATCTGGAGCTTGGTATAAGGCACAAAGCTCTTCATTATGCAGTTTCTCCCAGCCTCCTGCACCTCACTGCAACATACTGTGGAGCATTTGCTCCATGCAAGAATGGTTGAGTCACGGGAACAGCCGTTTCTACGTGATACACACATTCAACAGCAGAACAACAGGGTTACGCAACCTGTTTCTAGGCAATGGCTCAGTTAACACTTCTGCGTAGAAAGTGATGTTGCACAATAATACAGCAGCAGAATTTTCTTTGTGTCTGTGCAGCTTAAGCATGCGCAATGATGTCACACTCCAAGAGTGCTTAGCTATCACGTGACTTGTGCTTTCTATGTGGTCTGTAGTGCAACGGTGTTTTCTGCGTTCTCCATGCCACTGTTATTTAATGCAAGCCTGCTTGCATATGAAAGAGCTTTTTAGTTGAGTTCTGAAGTTCCAGGGTGATTGAACAAGAAATGGCAAGACTTCATAGTGACTTGAAGTGATGGTTCCTGTGTTGAGACCCACTGCCAGGAGATGACTAGTGAGGATAGAGAAACATAGTGCATGTGCAAAGGTGAACTGAAAGTGTGCAGAATAATGAGTGTTATAACTGAGCGTGATTAATAGAACTTGTAACTAAAGTGCCGATAAATCGAATCACCTGATCTATAACCTGTTATTTTCATTATGTGTACCCACCCTACAGGTGCCAACACAACATATCCTTACTCTGCGATGCCATGCATCATTCCAAACTCCACCAACCCCTTCCTTCTATATGCTATCTTGCTCCCCTTCTACTCCCTTCCCCTCCTACCCAGTCCTGGACTCCTGAGCCCATTCCTAAGTAACTCTGTCTCCCACAACAGCACAGCTCACATCACGTTTCTTTGTATTTATTTGGCTTCAGAAATTGCTCTGCTGTTTCGTTGCACTACTCGACTCTGCTCTGGATTTCAGTTTTGTATAATTACTATTTCTGCTGGACTACTGCCTGTACTATTATATTCATCTGTCTATTCATTAATGGTATTGTTTTTTTAGCTTGCGTCTGTGCCCCAGATTACCCACTTTGATGCATGCTGACCTCTGTGGTAGCTGCTCCCTTGTTGCCACATTGTGCAGTGGTGTGTCAACGCAATCAGTCCAGTGCCTACTCAAAGAAGAAGCCTCAAATTTAAAGACTGAGGATGTGATAATGTGCTGCCTGGTCATGGCCAACACACACCTCAGGGGGCTTTGACAGATGAGTATGGAGCAATGGCAGAATGATGATTTGGGGGGAGAAAAGAGAAATGCTTGCAGAAAAACCTGCTCCAGTGCCAATTCATCCACAATGAAACTCACATGAAACCACCAGGGACTGAACCCAGGCTTCCAAAGCGGAGAAGTAAGATCTACATGAAAATAATAATTACTTAAATGTATGGATAACTGATCATATATGTCTGTTTCTTTTAATTTTTGTCAAGTAGNCGGAGAAGTAAGATCTACATGAAAATAATAATTACTTAAATGTATGGATAACTGATCATATATGTCTGTTTCTTTTAATTTTTGTCAATTTTCTTCTTCAGAGACCTTTCAAAATACACCCAAAGAGACCACATTGTAAGGCTTAAGATATTTTCTTTCTAACCAAAGTTTACTCATATATTTACCCCACCCCCAAGCCCCTTTAGGGGGGATGGTAATGCCACCACAATATTCGCAAATGCCTTTAACAGCTATGGGTGCCATACATACTGCTAACAGCACACTGTAAGTTTCATGATATCTCGAACAGGTCTGCAGCTGGAAACACGCTGACAGGAATAACACGCTCATATGTAGCGGAAAATAATTGGTATACGAGGGTCGATCAATAAGTACCTGTGTTAGGAATAAAGACACAAGTTTTTCACTTTTTTTTTTTTTATTTTTCAACGTAATCTCCTTTCAGGTCGATACACTTTTCCCAACGTTTCTGCCATTTCTTTAACCCCTCCAAAAAATACGATTTGTCAAACTCTTCAAAATACGCTTCTGTCTCGGCGATAACCTCCTCGTTTGAGCTGAATTTTTTTCCCCCGAGCCATGTTTTCATGTTGGGGAACAGAAAAAAGTCACAGGGAGCCAGGTCAGGCGAGTACGGTGGGTGTGGCAGCAATTCATAGTGCAGTTCATGCAATTTGGCTACGACAATTCCAGATGAATGTGCTGGTGCGTTATCGTGGTGAAACAGCACCTTTTTCTTAGCCAAATGGGGCCGTGTCTCCTTCAATTTCTTATCGAATCGGTCCAATAATTCACTGTAGTACTGCCCCGTGATCGTTCTTCCTTTCTGCAAAAAGTCCATGAGGATTATTCCCTTCGAATCCCAAAAAATCGTGGCCATGACCTTTCCGGCCGATGGGACCGTCTTTGCCTTCTTCGGAGCAGATTCACCCGGAAAAATCCATTGTTTTGACTGTCGCTTGGTCTCTGGCGTATAATAATGTATCCAGGTTTCATCAACGGTGACGACTCGACGCAAAAACTCCTGCGAATTTCGCTTAAAGAGGTCCAAACACTGCTTCGACATTGACAGCCGTATCCACTTGTTGTCCACCGTGAGCAACCGCGGCACCCATCGGGCTGACACCTTTCTCATACTTAAGTTATCATGTAAAATATTGAGTGCCGTTCCGTACGACACACCTATGGCCTCTGCTACTTCGCGCACTTTAGTTCGGCGATCAGCGAGAATCATGTCATGGACCTTTTCAACGATTTCCTCGGTAACGACGTCTGCCGGGCGGCCCGGCCGCTCCTCGTCAAAAACAGATGTACGACCACGTTTAAATTCGTTGAACCAATATCTCACGGTTGTCATAGATGGTGAAGGGTCCCCATAGACGGCATCCAACTTCGCTTTTATTTCTTCGCATGTTTTTCCATCCAAAAATAAAAAGCGAATTACGGATCGATATTGCACTTTCTCCATTGTATCAAGAAAGACAAAACACGTCTGATGCAACTGGCTGCCAAATAAAAACTAACCTATGAATCAGTCTGAAATTTAGTATGGGGTCGTTTGACAGATGGCAGTACACGACGGTAAAGCCAACTTCCCTCAGCAACGCCACCTGTCTTCAAACACGGGTACTTATTGATCGACCCTCGTACAGTCATATTTATCAAAAACAGATGTAACTAAATTATCCTCGAAATAATAACATTATTAAAGTTATCAATTACATATCAAATGCAGAATACTCACTTCTTATCTGACTCAGAGTCACTACTACTCCTAGAACTACTGCTGCTGCTTCTCTTCCGACTCTCAGCTTTGTCAGACTTATCCGTTTCAGACCCGCTGTCATCTGAGTATATGTCGGATGCTTTCAATTTTGTTTTCAAACTGCTCGACTTCTCTTCTGGCTGTTCCCCATCTTCCTCTTCCCTCTCAACACCTTCTTTTTCTTCTTCACGGCGTTTTTCTTGTTCTATTCGTTGCTGTTTCTCTTTTTCCTCTGGTAAAAAGTGTGACACAGAGATTGGAACACAAACTATGACTATCATCATCTGTTCTGATAGTGTGCAGTTCAGTTCAAGCTCACCATTTACAAGAAATGTATTGACCTTGCATTCAGGGCTTAAGTGTAAGCCATGCAAGTGCTGTTGGTTGTTTGCTCAGCTTACTCCTTCACCCTGAAGATGGAGGCAGTACATTCCTCTGAAATGTCAGTATCTTCTGCCAGATTAGACACTGTCACATCCAGAAAGATGTGAGAACCATATATCCAAACTACACATAATATGTACATGAAAGGCAGGTCTCAGTACATCATCAAATCACAATCAAAGGTAATCCAATTATTTTTAAACCATTATAATGTGATATAACATGAGAAGTGGGAATTCATAAATACTGTGACATGTCTAACCATTGCTGGGCAACAGGAGGTGGAACAAGTTACCATGAAGACAGACCCCTGATAAACGGTCGGTTGCCAGGTTACACAACAGTAAGGAAAGCAGTGTTTCTCCATGCTGTGCTGAGCCGAAGTGCTCTGGTTGCTACGCAGCAATAAACAACTCTCGGCAGTGTTGCCCAGCCTTTGTAAACACAGTGTCACGCAACAGGGGAGCCCATGCAGCGACTGTTGCTAGGCAATCGGCAAACACGTCACACAACGGTGAAAGCTATCATGTAACTGTTTTCTGTGTGGTCAGTGCAGAAGCTACGTAACAGGAGTATTCGTCAGTGAGAGGGAGGAACCAGTCAGTTGCAGTCTAGCATTTGCCAGAGTGAGTGGAAGCAGGAGAAGTAGTTGTGATACTGCAGATGGCAGTAATTATGAAATTGTGAATTGTGTAATTGTAAAAGCGAGTGCTCAATAAAGTAGCTACATCCAAGATGGCATGAAGTTATTTGTCATGTTATACACCCAACACGTGACAATACTTAACAGAATTAGAAGAGAAATGACTGGTAATGTGAGAAGGCTGGATAAGAACAGAGATATGGTGAAGGGCATTAGAATTAAACTTAAAAGGTAAGAGATCTATAGCATGGTCCAGAACAAGATGTTCAGCCAGGTGCTGAAACAGATCAAGAAGAAGTGAAATAGATGACAATAGAAAAAAAATGATTACAATAAGAAAGAAGAGACTTTTCACTCATGAGTCATATAAGACACAACAGTATACATGATTTATAACTCCATATATTTTGAATTTCAACTGAGCTGCTGTCATGATTACAGGCAACCATGGAATTTACATGGCAGTTGCATTCCCAAAACTCATCACCTTTTTTGATATATATGCACTGTTCACACGAACATCAATGTTCACTGGCCCAATGAGTCGCACACTCCTACATACACTGTACTATCAGAGCGCCTGTTGAACAAAGGGAGTGAAATTCCAGTTTCTTTTTAATGAGAAAGTAACCTTCTTTAAGAGGTCTGAGGTTCTCACGATGTTGAAAATTGAGTTTACACTCATGTATGATGTGACGGCATGTAGTGTGGTGCATACAGAACTAATTCCATGGACCTGATACTTCTCCAGAAGCTGCCAGTTGCTCAGTTACTAAAGAATCTCTCAACATTCGTTGGAACCAGAGAGCTCATTTATTGTGTTTACAGGAGCCCTCCACTGATCCCTATCAATACCGTGCCTTCCTATCACTCTAAGATCCATTCCAATAATATCCACCCACCTATGTCTTGGTCTTCCTAGTGATCTCTTTCTGTCTGGCTTTCCCACAAATATTCTATATGCTAAAAACCAAGTTACTGGGTGAAAGTATACAGACTTTACCTGGACAATAGGCTTTCCCCTTGATCAGAAACTTGATTCACATTTTTCTTATCAAGAGGGAAGTTATGATTTAGCATGGAATGACATGTATTATTTGTTGCACCCTGCTATACATTAATAGTATCTCATTAATGAATAAATCCATATGATGTACTCAGTTAAATGATGGCTACAAATAAAAAAACAAGGGGAAAACAGAACATACAAACTCATTAAAAGAAACCACCATAGCGCGCGCACACACACACACACACGTGTGTGTGTGTGTGTGTGTGGAGCAAGAGTTAAAATCTGTGGTTAAGTTTCTGGAACATGTCTGCACAGTGCAGACTGTCATGACACCTGACCATATTGTGGCGTGTAGACCCACTGCTACAAAACGAGTTGGCAAACAAGTTTCCACAGAGACGGATTCTTGGAAACCAACCTGTTATGGGATGAGATGTCCATGGGTATGGCGTACGGGTGATCAACAAATATTTCCATGGATATGGAAATGGAAGGTGTTTTCTGTTGGTCCGTCCCAACGTTATATAACAGGAAACCCAGATCAGATCAGATCAAATTAGAATGGGACCAGTTCAGATCAGAATGGAGAGTCCAGTAAGAACTGAGTAAGTCAAGGAAGAAGGGCTCGAGTGAAGAGTCATTGTGATTATGTGTGACTGCACAAGGAGTGATCAATAAATACAACCAAAACCCCTTCTATAAGTCACCCAGACAAATGACAATATGAAGTTACCTTGACACATAAGCAGAGTCACAGCTTGAAACTATTGGGAAATCTATGCATGGTCATTTACTGTGTCAAGAGTGAAGCCTGTTTGACTCCATGAAGTGCAATGATATCTACATGTTTATCTTTATTATTTAAAAGCTGTGCATTCTGCCAAGACAGACCACGTGCTTTGACTTCTGCACAACATGATCTGAAATTTTAAACACTATGCAGATGAATTTCATGCTACAAGGAATTAACATGACTATAATAGCAAGCATTAAGCATTTAACTTCCTCATGGCTTAAGTACCATGAACACAATGGAAAGGGGCTTCAGCAGACAATGAAAACTCTCAACATTTCAAAACCCAGTTTCCATATGATACAAGATATGGACAGCAAAGAAGCTTAATTTTCAGAAATTTTCCAACATTTTCAGCCTTATTCAAAGAGCATGTCATATGCTGTCAGAAGAATTTTAGAGGCAGCACCTGTTTCTATGAACACACATGATTAGATCAGACTGAGGGGTTGAAGGGTAGGTCACACTAGCCCTCCTACTTGTGGTTACACCTCTAACAGTCCCACACTGCGAAAAAAGTGAAGTATTTTGGTTAATGGTGTATCTGGGCGTTCACTAAATTTAATGAAATGCATTCCCAAGTTTAAAAATCTTAAAATCAGCTGGGTTTCAGAGTCACACACAGGATGTGTGAGGCTCTTTTGTCTTTGGTGTGAAACCTTTTACAAGCAGGGCTAGTTACCAGTCCCTGTGTGAAGAGATGTCCTTTCAAACTGATAATGTCCTATAAGGGGTCCTGCCATGCTTCTCAGCTGGTTCCTATTCAGTCTTAATAGTCCATAGTCATTTTTGCACATTTGTGTCCAGCTGCAGAATCCCCATCTTCCATTGGCCCCTGATGGCCATTTCGGCAACTCTTACTGAGATGTCACAAGCCAGTTCAGGTCCTATAAATGGGCATTCGGATCCCATTCTCGCCATGCAGTTGACAATGGCCATGCCCCCACAATATGGCACCCATATCAACATACTGTGTATATGTACCTCTTTCTCGTCTCTCCTCACGCCGCGCTTTAAGCATGTTCATTGCTGCTGCTTTCTTATCCACCTTCCCCCTGTTTTCTTCCACCGTCTTCTTTCGTTCTTTACTTCTCTCCTTTGCATCCATTTTCTCCTCCCTTTTCTTCTCCTGATCTCGCTTCTTTCTCATTTCCTGTTTCTTAGCTAACCTTAACTTCTTCTCGATTTCAAACCTGAAAAAAAATGAGTAATTTTTACAAGCACAGACCAAACTGAAGTGCAATATGAAGAAATGGAAATACATCTTCAACAGAGTGTAACCTCTGGCTGCACTTTGAAAATGTACAAAGCTGAACAGATCATGAAAATTTCATGTTGATTCCTGAAGAGGCAGAGGATCCAGACTGGCCCTGGGGCCCATCCAGCTTCTCATTCCAATGAAAATCAGGGGGTCTCTCCCCAGAAGTAAAGCATTCCATCTACATCTAAATATTTTTATATTTGAAAGCCTTTAATAAGTTTTAAATATTTGTTTTATGCGTGACTTTAAAGTGAGCTGGGATAGCGTAGTTGGTATGGCGACTGGCAACAGGCTGGATGATGGAGGGGTTGGAGTTCGAGTCCCAGTAGGGCCAAGAATTTTCTCTTCTCAACATCATCCAGACTGGCTCTGGGGTCCACCCAACTTCCTATCCAACAGGTACCAGGGGCTCTTTCCCTGGGGGTAAAGCGGCCAGGGCATGAAGTTGACCACTCATCTGCAACTAGTGTTGAGGTCAAGAAAATGTGATCTATACACCCACTCCCCATATGCCTTCATGGTGTAGTGCTTCATTAGTTAAGAAGAGGGACAACTTGACCTTTACCTTTTACATGATTTTAAACCAATTCTTGGTTCAGTGTAGGAACACAACTATATAATCTGTGTGAATAAGGTGATTGGAAAAAAATGTAAGTACATCACACATTTTTTCATTTTATTTTGTAACACACTGAGATAAGGGTCATATATGGATCCATAGAGGAGTCACAATTCAGTGGTAAGTAAAAAAGTAAAGGTATCCCTGTAACAGGTCATGAAGGCCCATAGGGTTGTGAGATGTTGAGGGTCCCACATTATCTATACCAGGCATGTCAAACTCAACTTGTACAGAGGGCCACCTCAGCCCTATAAATAATAGTCGAGGGCCGCACTTCAAAATAGAAATATACATTAGATTTTGATACAATGAAATTTAATTATATTTATTATTTAGGAATAATTTCAATATAATTACCTAAAGTCACATATCTTACAGTTTTAAAAAGCAAGAGAATGCCATTTTCAACAAGTATCAAACAACTTTTCAATACGTAAAAAGAGAGATTACACAAGAAATTATGTTAGAAATAGTAAACCACTGAATTTCTTGCAGTCTGCTAAATTATGCCTGTGTTAGACTTCTTGTCTTCTGGTCTGTTGGAAAATTGTCTTTACAAAAAATATTTCTACTAAAATTTTAATATTGATTTTAATATCAATTAGCTCTAAAAGTTGAGGGGCCGCATGTTTGACATGGCTGATCTAGACAAACGGCTTAAAGATGGCAGTAAGGTTGTCAGACCTACGCACAATTCAGTGGTAAGACTTGTTAATTGTATTGCTTGAGGATGTCTCTATGAGCTTTATTCTAGACCGATGAAACTCAGTTATACACGACGGACTGTGAGTGAGTTGTTTGGTAATTGTTGTTTCACAGGAATTATTACGGAAATTCATATAGCATAAACACACACCAGGATGGATTCCTCTGTCAGGAGGCCAAAGTCTTGGCTGATCAGCTGGTGCTTAGTTGCGGGACCAGCGGGACCCGACCAGTGTTGGGGCATAAGGCAGGATTGCCACTACTGCAGAGTCAAAAAGTTGTCAACTCTCAGCATTTTCACGAGGGGCCCATGAGGATAACGCTGATGCAAGTGAGAAATGGTCAGGTCAGCAGACAAAGGTTGTGGGGAAGATGAGGCTTTTTAGGGAACTGAGGGTTCGGCTATCCTGCCGGTGGAACACAGACAGTGGCTGGGATGACCTGTCACCAGCAGTTCGCCAGAGGACGAGATTACATCAATACTCGACTTGGTGGGGCATGCATCAGTGTCCTCTGACTGTGCATGGGTACAGCCAATGGCTATTACAAGGTCATCAATCAGAAAGGTTTCATCTCTAGCCAAGGTCAACGTTCTTACAGAACCCACGCAACACTGGGGGTGCACAACAGACCCAGTAGAGATCTGAGTGCTTAAGACAACTGGAAGTTGTGCCCCCATGTCAATACCAAAGCGCTAACAGTACTGGGGTCACTGCCTCACAGAGACTGTAAGCAAGAGGGAGGGATGAGCAGTACCACCTTACTGCAGATTACTAATCACTTAATGCTGGGTTGCGTTAAAGTTCATACCTAGTTTTCATTACTTCACGTTGTTCAATTCTCTTGAAGATCTCCTGCTCTCTTTCCTTCTCTGTCATCTGGGCGAGGCGAGCCTGATCCTCTTCATCGCCCATGAGGTTCTCATCATAACCATCATTAAACTCTTCTTGACTGAGTGCTGAGCTGTCAGAATCACTTCCTTCTGTGTCTGAGACCTCACCTGCAACAACATCAAACACAAATTTCACTAGAGACAGACATGCTTCCATACTAATGGCGGCCCACCAATAACTTCCAAACTTCACATTAGTATTGCCAGCTGTAGGTGTTAATTAGTAAAATCAAAACCTTCGGAGGATTTTAATATTTACTTTTTTTTATATGCAATCAAAATCCTGAACTTTTCAAGATGGAACCAAAGGCCTAATGTGTTAAAATCAACCAAAAGCCTAACTTTGTGGACTTGTTATTGGGTCAGGCTTTGGGTCTTTGTATTTTTACAAATAAACTTGTAAGGCTCACAGTGGCGACATGGCCACCAAAATGATGGGAGTCTCTACAGTAGGTGTAGGATGTAAAGTTTCAGGAGGTCAAGGTGGCAAGTGTTCAGACTGTGGTCTTCCTTGTCGTTAACACTGTGTAGTTTAGAAAGTGGTTGCTAATGTTTCTGTGTTAAAGATGTTCCTCTGAAATGACAATACAGACTGTGTTTTAAGGCCTGACCTCTTGGTCGTGTGTGAGAAGTATGTCAAAAGGTAGCAGGACAGTCAGTGCATCTGCACTGTGAGATAGAGGGTGACACACTGGAACTAAGGCCCTGCTATGACACATGAGTTAGCAGACTTCACTGTTGAGAATGGCTATGTCTACAACTAAGGGCAATACACTCACAAGGCTACATGATGTCACACACCAGATGATTCATGTATTCTTTATTACCAAGGAAATTAATGGCAGAAAGTTCTTGCGACCACCCACAACCGAGACTTTTTAAATATGCAACAGAAATGTCAATGTGGAAATTTGACAGCTCCAAACTCCACTTAGGGTTTCCACAGATGACCCTTCCACTGAGCCACTCTTATGCAGTACACTGTGAAATCGAATTTTCACTGCATATGCATGCCATGAACTTGGTAAGTGCAAAAGGGGGGGGAAAAGCACAAAAGCTTATAGAGGATGGCACAAAAATCAATTCCTAATTTCTAGCAACTGTCAAACAGCAAGTTTGTTATGAGGGAAGTTTGTACTGCATGCTTCATGGAGACCCTGATAGGGGCGCATGTGTTGCTACCAACACAGCATACAGTGGCTGTTACTGAGATGGCACACAAAGAGAGATCCAGTTCCAAGCTGAGAGAGAAAACTGTTCTCTTCTTATGGAAATAAAACAAAGCGTGACTGCGGCCCACAAGACATTTTCATGCTTATTTCATGATGCAGCATATTCGTCCTCCACAAACAGTACAATGGATTGGTTCACAGTTTCAACAAGACACATAATTTCTGTAGTGCATCCTCATGGTGCAAATGTGCACACCACGAAGAACAGCGACAGTGACACAGCAGCAACGCACCCAGAAAGATCAACAACAAAACCTGCAGCACAGTAAATCACATCTACAAATTCCATCCACTGAACGCAAAAGTCAAATGTTCCTATAAAAATAATGGGGGCAGCACAAAACCTTACCGCACCTGATGAACAACTGGGACTATGTTCACTGCACGAAATGAATGTGACACGACCACATACACATTGTGCAATTTTCTATCTGGACAGAGTAATGAACATACAAAATGTGTATTTCTGGGCTATGGATAATCCACGTGTTCACCAAGAAAGTACATGGCACATCCATGATTACACTATGGGTTGTAGTATCAAGCCATGGGCTAATGAGATCATTCTCATTTGAGTGAACTGTAAACTCTGAGCAGTACCTGATCATGTTATGTAACAGTTTCATGCTCTCACCTGTTGCAACTGCTCTGCCAATAAGCAACAAAAACTGGAGTATGCAGGATGCTATCATACACCATAAAGCAAACATTACTTTGGACTTATCCTGTGATATCTATGGTCCACACCTGATCTCTGATCAGTAACTTCGTATGCATGCATCTGGAAGGATCTGTGCACTGGATGGCCTGGACATTAATCCCTGCAAATTCTTTCTTTGAGGAATCATCAATGGAAAACTGATTCCAAAAGTGCAGCCTCACTTACGGAGGCCAGGGCCATGATTGCCAACTGCACCATATATGGACGACACATGCAGTCTTGCGGCCATGAGCATACTTTTCATAATATCACTGTGCATTCTACAGCAGCACATGCACTCCCTGTGCAACTTCATTGATGCATTCAAATGCACACTTCAAAAGCATTCATTTCCTCCTATTGCTCAAAATGGACAACAGTTTCCTCTACAGCTTGCAGATTTGTACCATTACGTTATGATTACATTATATAATTCCCTCCAAGTCCTCTAGCCCGAGACAACCAGCCAAAAATAACCGTAGCTGACGAAGTTATCACTACCGATATTGATATGAACAGACTGGCTTCACTAGAGGGAACATGGAAATATGACAGTGCGGGAACTACAGACAGCTCAAAGGAGATGTGAAATGAGTCGACCCATGCGCCTTCTTCACATGGCCTCAGTATAACTTCTATACTAGCCATATATTTAAAGTACTTCTATACCAGTTATAAAATTATTCTCTCTTAATTTTACACAATCTTTGATCCAAAAAATCAGATAATAGAAGAAAGCCTATATTATGAGTTCCTCATACATTCACCTTGTGGGATTTGAGATTCTCACAAGTAACGACTGTAAACATTAATATTTTTCACATTGTGATGCCATGCAATCTGGTAGATGCTTATTGATCTCACCCTGAAAATGGCAACAGTATATTCCTCCAAAACATCAGAAACAATCTATCAGACTTCATTGCATCACATCTCTACATTTTTACCTTCTTCTGGCTCAGAACTCTTCCCTCTGTTGCTGTCACTGTCACTACCGGACGATGATTTTGTGACAGTTCGCTTTCCTGTCCTTCTGGCTGGCTTGGGCTTCTTCTTCTTCTTGCTGCTGCCCCGAGCATCCCAATCATCATCAGAATCTGATGTATCAGAGTCTGTAAAAGTATTCTCAGGCTTCTTGTTGCTGCTTTCAGTCACAGATTCTTCTTGCTGTTTCATTTTCTTCTTCTTTGCAAGTGACAGTAGCTCCTGACAATGTAAAATATCTAACACTTCATATGGGCATTGTAAATGAACATAAACGTTTTTAAATATAATTTAAAGTGTTAGAATATGTTATTTGGACTATATATGCTATTCATAAACTGCACCACTTGACAGCATGTGTAATGGTACTGCGAGTATTAGCATATAGTACTATCTGTAAACTAAGAAAGCAGAAGTTACTTGCAAATGTGAGGTTAGGCTGTCAGAGTAACGACTTTTCGACGCCAAAATACGACATAGCAGCCATATAGCCCATTTATTTCCCTACATATTTATATTAATGTGGAATTCTAACCACAGCATTCACAATACAATTTCATTAAAATTAATATTCGCGATGGGAAGTACACAAAATAAAGTATTACATCCCGCAATTATGTGAAAATGTTTGGGTTAGTATTTCGAAATGCGCTTCATTTAATTTCGATCTGATATCTACATGCCATCACCTACTTTCGAACGACTTATAAATTCAATTCAATTTAGAACAATGGCAATGGCATTAGCATGACATCAAGCTACTTTACAATGCATTAATCCTAAGATTTTTAACAAGAAATGTTGCATAAACTTACAGAATCTAAATCTGAGCCACTCTCATCGCTTTCACCACTGTCCGAATCAATCAAATTCTTTCGCTTTACCATCCTAAACTCACAGAAACAATAATTATACACACATAAACACAACAGAACTCTCCAAATAGCCCGAATAGTAAATATGACCTTACTTCCGGTGTCGACCCGCCACAACCGGCGTCGAATACTGTTGAAACTAAAATTGATACCGTAAGTGATGCCAACCTAAAGACCAACAACCGAAGATATAAAATAACCAAATGTTTTCATTACGGAGAAGTAAGACTTTTGCAAGGAGCCGCGCCATGGCCCAAGCGGTTAGTCTTTTTTTTCTCACCGCGGCGGCCCGGGTTCGATCCCGGGTCTGGTCAAGTGGGATTTGTGGTGGACAAAGTGGCGCTGTGGCAGGTTTCCTCAGAGTAATTCGGTTTCCCCTGCCAATCTTCATTCCTTCCACCAATTGCTCCACAATCACCCTCGCCTATCATCTTGGGCTGGTACATTGGGCCAGAAGTGGCCTCAGTACAAGGGGCTTAGTCCCACCCCACTAGCGATACAAAAAAGACTTTTGAAAAATTATCTGTTTACAATGGCGTGGTTATTAAAAAAAAAATATGATTGAATATGATGCTTCTTATTGATGGATATTGTAAGGTGAATACCCACTGTTAGGCAACAGTTTGGTAAACACCTTCCCACTTAAGTGCGTTAGAACAAAAACAGACATCCGGTGGTAGACAATGGTACTGTAAATGAATGGCTAAAACAATAAGCTACATTCATATGCATTGTTTTTATAAACTGGATGAATTTTATAAGATAAAAGGTTAACATGTTTTCATCTAGTACTTAAGTCTTGTTGTAGTCACATTTGATTATGTTTAGTGACTGTGTTGTTTATATTATGTTATTTTGACTTGTTCCAGTGATTGGTTGGAACATTTGTTTTGATTTTTGACATATTCTATATCCAGTGGTGGGTCAACTTGTTTCTCGCCCTGTAATTGGATCTACTTGAATATAAAAATAAACTAAATTTAGTTAAATTAAACCACCACCACCACCACCACCACCACTACTTGTTGTTGCTGCTGTAATTGTTGTTCATTTTCTTCATGTATCTCAAAGATTGGTTGCTATAAGACTTCTGGCATTCATTAGTTTTAAAACTGATTATGACATCTAACTAACAACCTAACTTAAGGAAGCTGAGTCCTTCTTGAGAAGCAGCCAGTCGCTCAGCTACTCGAGAATTTCCAAATATTTTATGGACCCAGAAGGTTCATTACCATGTTCACAAGAGCCTGCCAATGGTTATCCTGAAACTGATTCAGTCCATACCACCCCATCCAATTTTTCTAAGATCCATTTTAATATTATACTCCCACCTATATCTAAATCTTCTTAGTGGTCCCTATACTTCTAGCTTTCCCATCAAAACCACACATGCATTCCTCTTTGCCCCATGCATTCAACAAGCTCTGCCCATATCATTATACACTTGCCGAAGAGTACAAGTTATGAAGCTCCTCATTATTCAGTTTTCTTCACCCTCCTATTGTTTCATCCCTCTTTAGTCCAAATATTTTCCTCAGTACCCTGTTCCCAAACACCCTCAGTCTGTGTTCTTCCTCTAATGTTGTAGACCAAGTTGCACAGAAATATAAAACTATGTACTTGCAAAATTATAAAGCTATGTGTATTTTTTTATGAGTTTAGACAATGGAGGAAGAGATAACAGATTCTAAACTGAAAGGTAGCAACCTTATCAGAATTCAATCTGCTTTTAATTTCCTCATAAATCAAATTTTGATTTGTTACTTCTTCTTCTATGGCACAACAGCCCAATGTCGGGCCTTGGCCTCCCTTATCAAGCCCTTCCATTCCTGTCTGTCCTGCCCTGCTCTCTTCCTGTTCCTTAGACCCATTAACTTCTTCGCATCTTCTTCCACCGCATCAATCCATCTAGTTCTTGGTTTCCTAGTGTGTCTCCTACCGCCTATTGTACTATATAGAATTTTCTTTGGGATATGCTCCTTATCCATTCTCTGTACATGCCCAGCCCCTTGCAATCTTTTTAGCTTTATCTTCACTGAAATCTCTGGCTCCTTATATAATTTGTATAACTCTTTATTATATCTTATTCTCCATATCCCATTCTCTTTTATTGGTCCATAAATTCATCTTAGGATTTTCCTCTCAAATGAATTGATGACATATTCCTCTTTCTTGTTTAGCGTCCAACCCTCACATCCATAATAAAGCACTGGTCTTATCATTGTTTTATATATTTTTGTTTTAATCACTCGGTGTATATCCTTTGATCTAAAAGCTGATAGTAACAAGAAATATGCATTATTTGCTAGTTTTATTCTTCTTGTTATTTCATGATATTCCTCTCCATCTTTGTGGAATTTCGATCCTAAATAAACGAAGTCTTCAACTATTTCTATCCCATCCCCTTCCATGTTAATTTCTCCAGTTCGCCTTGGATTCCTTCTAGATTGTATCAGCATTTTAGTTTCATTTACATTCACCTCTAAGCCAGTTGTTTCTGCTATGGTTTTTATTTCTTTATATGTCTCCTTCATTGCTCTTGGGGATCTCGATACTAGAATAATATCATCCGCATACGCCATTATTTGCGTTTGTTTATACGCTACTGTGTTTCTTGTGTCTACATGACATTTCCTCACTACATATTCCAATACCAAATTAAATAGTGATGGGGCCAAACTATCTCCCTGTTTTAATCCTTGATTTGTCTTAAAGCATTCCGTTAACTGGTTCTGGATTTTAACTTTATCGATTGTTTCTATCATGGTTAAGTTTGATTTGTTACTACTGTTCCCTAATGTCTGAACTCTGACACATTTTCGATGGATATACTATTTTTTTTATTGCTAGTGGGGTGGGACCAAGTCTCTTGTACTGCAGCCACTTCTGGCCTATTGTACCAGCCCCACTTGATAGGTGAGGGTGACTGTGGCGCAATTTGTGGAATGAAGATTGGCAGGGGAAACTGAAGTACTCGGAAAAAAACCTGCCCCAGCGCCACTTTGTCCACCACAAATCCCACTTTACCAGCCCCGGAATCGAACCTGGACCGCTGCAGTGGGAAGCCGGTGACTAACCGCTTATGGATATACTAACTGTCTTTATGCTATGAACTTTCAACATACACATATACTTGGTTTTCTCTGTGTTTACATATAGATCAACCTCTTTACTAGAATCAATTACAGCTTCTGTGTTTTTGGCCCTCATTCCTAATTTTGAAAAAATAAAAGTAGGCTTATACAATCACCATGCTGTCTGTGTATCCTCACATTCCCCCCCCCCTATCAACTTTTGAATGGTTGAACCAATCTTCAGAAATTTGATATATATATTATACTAGCTGGTTCAAATATGACCAGGACTGATTTTTTTGTAAACAAGCCGCACTGCGCAGCAGCTGTGCGACCTTGAGAGAGTGAAGCCACAACCTCCAACCTCCCTCCTGTTAGGGTTC
>NW_019734309.1:184500-232991 GCF_002891405.2 Cryptotermes secundus
GATTGTCGGCCGCGAACATCCGTCACCAAGCCAAACATTGATCGTGCAGATGCACTTATTCGTGAGAATAGGCGCATCACTATCAAGGAACTTGGAGCAATGCTGTCCATCAGTGTTGGTAGTGTAGAAGACATCATGAAATACCACCTGCACTATCGCAAGGTGAATGCATGGTGGGTACCACACACTTTGACGGACGTGAACAAAATGGTCTGCATGCAAGTTGCCAGTCGTCTCCTACAGCAGTTTGAAGACGAAGGTGATGCATTTTTGAAGTCTATAGTGACCACCAATGAAACATGGGTGCACTACTTCATTCCTGAGTCCCAGCAATCAACACGCAAGTGGTGGCATACCAGACTTCTCAAACCCAAGACAGCGCGG
Source organism: Cryptotermes secundus (assembly GCF_002891405.2). Taxonomy (NCBI): domain Eukaryota; kingdom Metazoa; phylum Arthropoda; class Insecta; order Blattodea; family Kalotermitidae; genus Cryptotermes; species Cryptotermes secundus. The sequence continues at coordinate 184,885 of NW_019734309.1, forward strand.
AGTAGCCGTGCGGCAGGAAAAGTGATGGCAAGGTTCTTCTGGGACTGGCAGGGGGTTATCCATGTAGACTTTCTGACAGATGCCAGAACAGTCAATGCAGCTTATTACTCAGACCTCCTGCCAACAGACATGATGGAAAAGATCCAATCCAAGCAGAAAAGAGGTGGAAAGCGGGTAGCCTTCCTTCATGACAATGCACGCCCCCATACAACCAAAACAACAATGGAAACCCTCCGGAAATTGAAATGGAACCTTCTGACACATCCGCTGTACAGTCCCAATTTGGCACCAAGTGATTTCTACCTGTTCGAAGGCTCAAATCAGACTTGCAAGGCATGCGGTTCGTGGACGCCATCATCCAGAATGTTCAGGAGTGGATACGCCGCCAACCACAAAACTTTTTTGAAAAGGGCATCAGGATGCTTCCAGAACGTTGGGAAAAATATGTTGGCTCTGGAGGGGAGTACATTGAAGACTAACATGTGCAAGTAAGTGTTTGGAAATTTTGGTTTAAAAAAAAAAAGTCCCGGTCATATTTGAACCACTTTGTATATATATATACATAGGTATATAGTGTCACGTGTTGGGTGTTTGACTCACGACAAATAACGTCATGCTGTCTTGGATGTAGAGAATTTATTCCACATTCGCTCTTACACTTACACAATTAATGCCATCTGCAGTATCATGATTACTTCTCCTGCTGTAGTCACTTCCATGTCTGGGCAACTGCTAGACTTCCATTGCTCTCGGCGACTTCATGATCCACACTCTGTCTGGCACGCTGCTCAGCCAGCCTCTTATACTGCTCCCTGTTATGTCACCGCAGGGAGGGGGGGCAGAGCGTTTACTGGCCGTTATCATAGCAATGACAGCAGCTCCTATGCGGTTACATCACCATGACAATGGTTGCCTGACACAGCTGCTCTGCTGTTATGTCACCGCAGGGGAGGGGTGTTTACCGAGCGTTTCATAATGATGGAAGGAGTGGGGGTACGTGATGTCACTCGTGAAAACGCAGAGTTCACGTGACCCCTACTTCCTCTTGCGCCATCCATGTCACTATATATGTATATATATATATATACATATATATAAGTGTGACTGGTTAAGATTTTCTTATTTCAATTATTCATGCCCTTACATGTTTCGGTCTTCAGAGACCATCATCAGGGGGGACACCTTATACACACAGGACATTAAAGAACCCTCTTCTCAAGAACGACAAGGTGGCACACATTTGGCCTCCCGTCAAAAGAAATAAGAGGGATGACATGAACCAGTTTGGTTTACGAATTCCAATAGAATCTTAACAAACTAACTATAAATATTTTAAATATTTTAAACAATACACTGAAGACAAAATTTGGCAGCATGGAACTGACTTTTGGATATCAGTAAAAGATGAATATCCGCTGCTCAGTGGTAAAGCTCAGCGAATCTTAATTCCATTTGCGATATCATATTTGTGCGAAGCTGGGTTTTCGGCGGTCGCTGTGATGAAAAGCAAGTATCGTGCGAAAATCAACGTGTAACAGGAAATGAGGGTGGCTGTGTCCAGTTTGATCTGAAGATCTGAGAAGATGTGCAGTGAACAACAGGCTCATCCATCTCACTAATTATGATTTATTTATTCAATGATATGATTGAGTACTTATTTAATACTTTTTACATAAACTGTTTGTGAATTTGAAATACGTGATTCATTTATTTTTTTAACTTAACCAACCTAACTGCACCAACTGCACACTGCAACTATGTTCTATGTTCTGACTTTGGGCGCCGTGGAAAAATTCTGATACACTTAAGGTCGCCGTGAACCGAAAAAGTTTGGGAACCACTCTTTTAAAGTATTTGAACAGCCGCTGCAGCTGTAAAGACTTCAGATTTTACAGCCACTTGCATATTATTTATATTGTATGTATACATTTTAACGTTTGGAACATTTACTGTAATAGTGGCTTCTAACTGTATTGATATAAAGGTGTCCCTCTGAAGACCGAAACATGTAAGGGCATGAATAATCGAAATAAGAAAATCTTAACCAGTTACACTGAACGGAGCTATTAAACTTTTTCATTTTTACAAATCAGTATTCATTAACGACTGTCAGATTAAATTGACAATGTTGTGACACTGTTGTTTGGAATCTGCCTACCAGACTACATAGTGCCACATCCTAGGAGGCAGTGCTGAGAGAACCTCAAATGTTGCAATCTCGTGCAAGTCATGTCCATACATAACTGATCTACGCAGCACAGTATTTGCTTTCGTGAAAACCAAATTCAAGATTGATCTCAGTCAGTTATGACAGACCAGATGACACTAATATACTGTTTTGAGTCAACATTAATACTGTAACACATCATTAATTCAGGTTAATGGGAGGCAGAGGTCATCTGGGTTAAATGACAATCTGGATTAATGAAGCAAAAGATAGCCCTAAGAGACAAAAAAACTTAGAAACAAACAAGTGACAAATTTAATAATATAGACAGTGCTTATGAAAACAAATAAAAAATGACTGCAGCAACATATATATATATATATGTTTGGAACACACAACAGGTTGCACACTATGAAGATGAATCACTGCAGCAATTTCTGTCTGTCAGAAGCTGAAATCCAGGGCCTCCTTCATCCAGCTGAAGTCAATCTTGGATATTTTCTTGCTTGGTTTCATTCGCTCTGGCTGCCCTCAACAGTCTGAAAGTCCACTTGCTATTAGACCCCATGTGGCTCTTGAAGTACTAACTCGAATGTGAACAGAATTTTTTAATTTTATTATTTTGATCCAGATTACCTGTAACCCGTTTAGCAAGGGTTTACTGTATTCTCCTCTGTTGAAAAAAGTACCTCTATACTATTAAAATGCTTATTCTATCAAGCCACCTTCCCTGAACTCTTCAAATTCATGAGGTGCATATTCAAAGAAACCATGAATTCAGAGTGTCCCTCGAGGGCTGTAATGTGTGAGAAAAAATCAGTGGAAGGGTTATCCATGGAAATTGCAGCTAGAAATGGACACTGCTAAATTCTGCAAGTGATTTAATGTAAACAAAAAGAGGATGAAAGGTGTGCTAATAAGTACAATGCAATACAGATATTCCATATCAATTATATTTATTTATTTACTTACTTCAGTTCTATATACATTTTATTCCTAGAATGTATGGTACAATTAAAAATGCATTTATTCTTTCCTGTATTTATATTTTGGTTGATTATGAGTTTTGTTTGGCCTTGTGAGGCATTTGTCTAATCAGCATTAAGATGTTACATGTGTTACTAACATAATCATTATTTGTTGCCATGGTAACAGTAGGAGGTGCTTGAACAAGCAGGCCACAAGTCCAGCTGCCCAAACCAAGTTTACAGTTCCACTATGTTACATAATATTATGGACAGTACAGCATTTCATACATGCTCCAAAGACGGAGGACAGTGGAAAATCATATATGAATCAATATACCTGGACATTTCTACGAGCAATTAAAACTCATTTCCAATGACATTTTTAATTATTTCATGTAGCATATTTATCATAATTCTGTCATTTATTTTTTACAGATTGCTGTATTACTGGCAAAGGCATCCGTTCTACCTGATGACTGGAAATATTATCTGTTACTCCATTCTATGAACAAACTGAAAATTCAAGTCAAAAAGAACCCATGCTATCATACTTTTTACACCATTCCACGATCTGGTTTATATGAACAATTAACATGACATACAATAATAAATTACATACCAAGCTTTGTAGAATGGGAAACCAGTGGAAGGCATAACAGACATATATATGTTTACCTAAGTCTTTGAGAAAATAATTACCATATTCAAAAAAACAATTACATTTTACTAGGCCGATGGCACAGACGGATATTACACTGTTTTCTTATTTATTTCACATTCTACCATATCCTCATGTTCAACTGGGCTGATTCTAATGACAAACATGTTAGGAACATATGGTCACCTGGAGGCCAGTGGCAAATGCAGAAGTCTGACTTGCAATTAATTTCCCAGTTGATATTCAACTGTTGCCTTATGGAGTTCTGCTGACCTCACTTGCCTACTTGGGGAATGAAGGAAATGGCAAACAGAATCAACAGATGTTAAAATCAGAAGTACAGTAGATCATACAAATTAACCTTTTCAATTTAATTTTTTGCCACTACCTTACACTTAAACTGCAGAAGGTTACAGAGAGAGAATTCATTCTGTGTATTGATTGAAGGCGAGACCTCAGCAATGAATCACTGTTCCCAGGTGACCAAAATGTGGTCTGGCTACCAGATTAAAAAAATCGACCACTGGTCAGGAATATGTTTCATGTTTTAAACGTGAATACTATGGTTACCTGAACACTATTTGTGTGTACCTCAAATTCACCACTTAGTAAAAATAAATATAAAAAAATCTTTAATCGAAATCGGCCTTTGAAATAAAAAACTTGTTCAGCATATTCTGCTTGGAACTGTGACTACATTTACATGACATGTTGCAGCACATGTGATGACATAGCACAATGAAAATAAGATACTAAACGATGACTGATAATAATCGATTTGTTTCGGAAGCCATCACAGCACAATATATGGGGTCTTGTTCGCTGCATAATTTAGCAACAAAATATATCTCTAACACACACTTTATGCCGTACATGGCAGACATGAAATTCGGTCATACAACACTACACCAAAGATAAGTGTTTCTGTTGTCTTACTAGGCACTAATTGAAGGCATTAGAGACAAGTGGAAAACATTCTCCATATAATACATACATCTTAGCGCTACGTTCTGATTCACTCCTAATGTATTCTCTTGCACCAGCTTACTCCTCAGAGTCAAAAAAGTCGAAACCATTTCTAACCAGAAATGCCACTGGAGGAAGTAACAAGAAAAGCTTAACAGAAACATATTACAACATAGACAAAAAAAAGTGATTTCCACTTCTAAATTGGTACAGCAGCTTAATTTCATAATTTTATTTCTCCTATGACAAAATAAGTAACTTTAAAAATCTATCTCTACTTGGAAGTGAACACACTGTTCTTGTAATTTCCTTTTTACAGCCAATCAATGCAATTTGTTCACACTATCTTAGGATGACTGGATGAAATTCTTCATTTAATGTTTGATCCTTGAAGTAGAATTCTTCTAAACATGGAATTTTGTTTCACTGGAGTATCACATATGAATTTGACAGCTGAAATTTCTGAAATATCAAACATTTTCTATACTTTTACTACATGCTGCATGATTTTCGACTAGTACTTGACAATGTGTAAGCAACAGAACATGCCTATTTCCAAGTTCGTAACATAATATGACCTCTTCAATCATCATCAATCTTAGTTTCCCCTGCCAATGAATCACTGGTGACTGCTTCCAATTCCTCAGCTGTTTTGGTTAATAACTCAGATTCAGCCTCCAGGTGGCCCTCTGCTTCGCCAGACAAAGCATCAACAAACACCTGAAAGCAACATGGTTTGGCTTTATTGCTCTCCTGCATACAAAAAAACAGCTTTCAAATATGCAAAACGTGCAATTCCAAAAGCTGGCAGGATTTTTGGCTTGCTGCTCAGCTACGGATCTCAATACCACACTGCAAATATCAACAACCTACATCAGATGTTTCCTAAATTCCTTTTTCCACCACTTCAAATAACATTAAATTGAAAATAATGCCCACACTAAGAGATGCAAATATAACACGAAAGAAAGGTGATCTGGAATTCTCAGCCATTGTAGTGATGGTCAGCGAGGAATCGATTCCTGGCGGGGGAAATAAACATTTCTATTGCCTGTGGTAAACCGGCCAGCATGACACTGGCCACGCCCCTTCATGTGCCGTCTTATTCGGTCCTCAAGGCAGATGGTGGTGAGGAGTGGGGGACCACCACTAGAGACAGCCTACAACACTGGCACATAAAGTGTGATAGTGGCACTCTGGTTAAGAATGTATGCCTCTAGACCTCCATGCCTGTACATGGTGCTAAAACTTTTATATTATGAAACCGGAAACAAGGAAACTCACACTCCCATGTCACCAAAGTTTATCAGAATTCCCGGATGTTACAACCGAGAAAACAGCAATGTTCACATTCGCCGCTGGAAATCTCAATATGTAAGATAAATTGGGGGGGGGGACATGAAACCCTGAGGATATAAGAAAATTAAGTTATCTTTCTAACAGGCCGTGGAGGCCTTACAGGGTTATAAGAAGTCAGGGCTCCCATATATTCTAGACAATCAGCTCACAGACGGTGGTGAGGTTGTCAGCCTTAGACGCTGGCCGACTGTCCTTTACAACCAGGAAGATTCCTGGTACTCATTTCTGTTACAGGGTGACTTGACTCCTGGGCCATAGTGTGAATTGAGAAATTCAATGACCTCATTGGAAATCGAACCTGTGACCTTCAGACTTGTAGCATAATGCCTCAACCAACTACACTACCACTACATAACAAAGCTATTAATTATAGTTCTTTTTTTTTTTATTTTTAGTGGGGTGAGACTGAGTCCACTTGGTACTGTGGCCACTACTGGCCTATTGTACCAGCCCTGGATGGTACATGATGGTGACTGTGGAGCAATTGGTGGAATAAAGATTGGCAGGGGAAACTGAAGTTCACAGAGTAAACCTGCCACAGTGCTGCTTTGTACACCACAAATCCCTTATGATCTGATTTGGGCTCGAACCCGGCCACCACAGTGGGAAGCCAGTGACTAACCACCTGAGCTATGTCATGACCACAATTACAGTTCTTAACTAGCCTCACTTTTTCTCTTCTCTGTGTTGTCCAGACAAGAAAGCTGACCATTCACCCCAACTACTGCCAAGGTGAATACATGGATCCATACCTCCACTCCCCCATATGTCTTCATGGCACAGTGCTTGCTTAGATAAATACAGGGGAAACCTTACCTTACTAGCCTCACTATGCACTGACGAATTACCAGGACCTTACATGCTTCTGCAGCAACTGCTGAACAGAGCGACACATGAGCAGAAACACTGAGCACAAAGCAGCTCTCAAAACAATAAGAAAAATGCAGAGGGAGAGCCACATGTTACACAGTGAAGTTGCTACACTGCTGGGTGTCCTGCTGCAACAGAATCTTCACTGTGTGCTGTGAGAACCCACCACAGGCAACTCACAGTTCCCTCGGACTGGCATAACGTTTGCGTCATTGTGAACTGCCAGTATACAGGGCATATTTTGCAACGGCTGTGTTGGACACCAATACTGCTTATGTTTCTGAACTTATGTGACATGCTGAAGAATCACAGTATATATCTCGCAAGGACAACATTCCACAAACAAAACAATCTCTTTTATGCAAAGAAATCCTCAAAATAGTACACGTAAAGCTAGTGGGAGTTGAGGTATAGCTCCATCATTCTTGTACTCAGCACTGCATGGAGGTGACTGGTTGGGCCCCAGGGTAGGTCTGGACACTGTGGAGAAAGATCTTTCCCCTTCCAGGAATTGAACCCGAACCATCTGTCACTGTACCAGTTGAGCTATCCTGACTCACTAAGAAATCCTTGGATTTGAAATTCACAGAACCATGCACCCATAATGACATTTAATTTCAGATTTTCATTCATTCTTCTCAGATGTGATGCAGTATAGTTTTGTACACAGGTCCCACAGTTTCAGAGGCAACAAACAGGTTCCTCTACCAAACTGTATGGTTCCCTTCTTAACTATGGCCGTCTTCACATTCAACACTACAACAACCATAAATCTTTCTAGTGTGTTTAATTTGTGAGACTAATGTGCAATGTGCTGCTCATGTCTGTATTCCTTCATAAGACTGAACTTCAACCACACATGCAGAAATGTTTTGCCTCGAAGGAATACAGCAAACAACAGTGTTTGTACCAGGTAATGGGAATTTTCCATTACCTCACAAATTCAGACTTTTCAGATTAAATTCATCTCTGTTATGAATGGACCATGGTCAGTGAACTTACGTCTGGTCCTGTGTCGTCATGCTGTTCGGACATCAAGTGCTTGTCTGTGCCCACATCAGACACATCTACAATCTCGTGGCCTGTTTCAGCTGACCTGTGCAAACCTGTCGACAGAACTCCTACTAATTCACGCTACATCACAAACAAAGCTTTCCTGAGCATTGCAATTGGGCTCCAAAGAGCATGGCACAGTAGAAAATGGAAGACATGTCGACTTTCAAATCATTCCATCATTTTGAATTATGTTCCTTATAATACAGTAATGAATAGGGATATAAATACAATCTGCATTAACATCATTAACATCTAAGGCCCAATTCAATTATTTATGCAGAAAAATTACAATCACATAGCATTTCTATCCTCTCAACAAAATTTACAAAATCCATTTGGACAGAGTTCTGTGTAGGACTGCACTGGAAAATTTAAAAGCTGGACTAAAGCCAGATTACAACTTTAAAGGAATTACATAAATGTATTAAGCACATATTATACTTATATTAAAAGGACTGATAATCTTGAACTAAAATGGTACACCTGTCAAACCACAATGGTTCAAATCTGTTGGATGTTTTTAATGGCAGCATCATAAATTCTAGGCCTAACATGTAAACTATGGTGGATCATACACAGAATTACTGGGGTTTTTGACTTCTTCCATCATCCAGAATTCTAGGTAATAGAGGACACGATGTTTCGGAAACTGGATCTGTTTCTGTCATCAGGTGAGAAAGGAAGACACCTACTCAGTTGGGACCCTTAGAAAGAGCTAATCTCAATCACTGGACCAACTGAGTGGGTTTCCTTTCTCACCTGAAGACAGAAACAGATCCAGTTTCTGAAATGTCATGTCCTCTATCACCTGTAATTCTGGACGATGGAAAAATTCCAAAACCCCAATAATTCTGTGTGTAAGCTATGATTTTAAAAATTTGAATATGTTATAACCTAAACAGTATAGAACATATGTAAAGAAAAGAAGACTTATCACAAATTTCAAGTCCAGAAATTTCAACATAGCAGGTAGTTTGTTTTAATTCAAATTTTGGATTCATGGCAGAGTAGCGATCAGCAGAGAGCAACATCATCGATGAAGAGTATGTTACCTTATCAAAACACATCAGCTGTAACAATGAAACAATAGTTGCAAAAAAATGTTCAAAGGGATTATGTAGAAAAAACTATATATTCGTTTGAATAAATAATTTGCAAATTACCACTGGATGAGTAAACAGGAACTGGGTACCATTCTGGGAGTGGAGATCTGTTGAAGAAACTAGTGAGTAAAGATGTGCTGAGGAAACTAGCAAGCGAAGAAATCTGCTAAAGAAATTAGCACATGAATCATCTGTTGAAGGAACTAGTGGGCAAGCAATCTATTGAAGAAACCAGATGGTAAGAATCATGTTGAAGACACTAGCAGGTAGGAAGAAATCTGCTGAAGAAACCAGCAAGTGAGAAATCTGTTGAAAAAACTAGTGAGTGAAGGATCTGCTGAAGAAATCTGTTGAAAAAACTAGTGAGTGAAGCACCTGCTGAAGAAATCTGCTGAAAAAACTAGCGAGGGAAGCATCTGCTGAAGAAACCAGCAAGTGAGAAATCTGTTGAAAAAACTAGCGAGTGAAGCATCTGCTGAAGAAATCTGTTGATGAAACTAGAGAGTGAAGCATTTGCTGAAGACACCAGAGGGTAAACAATATTTTGAAGACACTAGTAAATATGAAGAAACTAGCAGGTATGGAGTGTGCTGGAGAAACTGAATGTGAACTAGCACAGTGAACCAATCTGGAATTAAATATGCCAATGACAGCAAGTCTGAAAGTGATTCACAGTATACTGAACTGTGCGAATGTTTATTACAGATGAAGCAGTAACTCAAACCTAGTACGGCATTCATACACAACTTCTTGTGTGACCTATGGTAACACTACATGAGGCTTGTCTTCAGGGATGCAAAGACACTCCATACACAAGAATGAGTGAATGAACGCAGCACACTTTACAAGCAATTTCGACTTGCAGCTGGAATTCAAAATTACCTCTATCCTTGTTTAGAACTATGTTTGGACTTATTTTACAATGGATCACTAAACAGCCACTGCCATAATTGCTCAGACACTGTATATTATCACTGAATACACTGGTGTAGTGGTGTAACTCCTGACTTCTTCTCAGAAAGTTCTCAGTTCAAATCCCAGCCAGAACAACAGGTAACTTTTCCCCAGTCTACAAAAATGTTGGAACTTCTTCCTTCCAAATCTATCATCCTACCATCTGATGCTATAGTTTCACTAATGACATCAGCACAAGATCCCCTTTCCAAAAAAAATGACACCCCCCAAGCGATAATTACATAAAGACTTACAAAGTGACATTTTTGTTCATGTTCTTAATAAGGAGATTTTAAAATATTTTGTGGTTCTTAAGTCAATAATCCAAATTCTACTATCTCATACTCAATGCAATGTAAAACAAAAACTCAGTAGCCGCACAGCAAACAGGGACTCCAATGATAATGAAGTAAAGCTTACCAAACAGCACAGAAAGCTCCAGCTATTATAACAAGGCCAAACACCCAAACAATTCTTATTTCCCCACATCACTGCAAATCTGGACAGAATATTTGAGCCCAGCGTATAGAGGGAAAGCACATGCTTGGGTACATTTGTGCACTCAACATACACTTGTCAAATATAAACAAAATAAAACAATCTTCTGTACTCTGTTTTGGCATTCAAATTTAACATGCATAAAAAGAGACATGCACAAACATCTCACAGATACACTGAAATTCCAATTTAATATATATGTGGGGAAATGACTTTACTAACAGCAAATCAATGTTTTCACTCAATTAGGGAAATTTATTTCTGTTGACTATTTAATGGTGTTTACAGCTTCTGGCCTATACAGTGTCAGTAGGATAACAGGTGAACGATGAACTGGAAAGGATATTGAAGGAAATGTTCAAGGCCCTCTTGAAGTAAAAAGCTGTCCTTGTACTTAAATATTTAAGCACTGTCACGAAGACATATGAGGGCGTGAAGGAATAGCTCCACCATTATTGATACGGCACTAGATGGAGGTGAGAGGTAAGCTTCAGGCCCTGGCCCCTTTACGCCCAAGGAAAGAGCCCTGAATACCCACTGGATAGGAGGCCTGGACGACGCTGAGGGGAGAAAAATTTTGCTCCTACTGGCTCTTGAACTCTGACCCCCTGGTCATTTTGGCACTATACCAACTGAGCTATCCTGGCACATACCTACTTTAAGTGCCTTCATGGAATCTGACAGGGAATATTAAATTGGGATTTTAGTGTATCTCCCTTTACCTACTTTGAATCAGGAACCAATGGATCTTACTGACAGCACGTTATTTACCCCTAATGAAATTAAGCTCAATGGGAACCAGTGAATACTGATCTTGTGCACGGAACACAGCACCGTTCACTCTCAAGTACAGTTACAGAACCCAGTGAATGCACTGATACCAGGCAAATGTTTCTCAGCTGATACAAACTGATATCAGTTCCAAAGAGTTCTGATTATGGTTCATTGCACAGAACATTACTGGGTTTCTGGACAAACACCCAATATCTCAAACAGAACACGTTTAACAAAACAGGCCTCTTTCTGTCTTCACATGAAAGAAGATGGGAGAAGGGTAAAGCTATTCCTGTAACAGGCCATGGAGGCCCATAGGGTTGTGAGACCTCAAGGCTGCCACATTTTCTAGAGAAGTCAGCCTCAAGTGCCGGCCACCCTTTACCCCGCAGGAAGATTCCAGGTACTCATTTGTTAGAGGCTAAGTTGACCCCAAGGCCATACATAGTACAGCTGGATGGATTAGGTCAATTGAAAAATCTGGTTACCTCATTGGGAATCAAACCCATGACCTTCCAGCTTGTGGCATAGTGCCTCAACCACCTACACTACCGCATGCCACGAAACAGAGAGAGGCACCTCTCTGTTTCGTGGGATTAGCTGCTTCAAGCAGAGCAAAGCAAGCATGCCTCCCCATCTTTTGAGCTGGGGGCAGAAACAGGCCCAGTTTCAAAATGTGCTCTGGTCAGAATACTGGATGGTGGCCACAGACCACAAACCCAACAATGCTAAACTTATTAATATTCCTCAAAACTGGAATTAGAACAAAATTTTGGAAATTATCTAGGAAATCATAAGAATACAGTTAATAATGAACTTTCATCTTAAACAATCTTGATTCTATTTCAACACTGGAATCTAATTATGCAGTACCTTGAGCTGCATCTCACTCCTGACAGATACCAACATTTCTAGGGAACCAGTTGCCTCCATCTTCCTGCTCTGAGACGTAAGCAGCAGGGCAACCCAATCCCAGAAGCCTCTAATCGTAGTAATCGCTGCCATCACAATTTTGTCACTACTGGGTAAGTTAGAACCCTTCTATTAGAGAACAGCATTAACAACCCATGTTACTCTCGACACCAACCTGATTCATCTTCACTATCATGATGAGGTTCACACAGTCCTTCTTGAGAGATAAGACTGTTTGGACGTGAATGTGAAGGGCTGGGTGAAGCGTTCAGTTGGTTGCGACGGTGACTTTCGTGCATCACATGAAGCTGTTCACGTGATCTCTGCAGCTCCCGACGTAATCGTTCTCGCTCCTCATCACGGTCCTTTATTATTTTCTGCAATGGAAAGGATACATTACCAGAAGCCATAAAATTGATTATCACAAGAAGTTATAATAAAAACCCCTAACAGATTAAGCTTATACACAGAAAATGAAAGTATGTTATATGAGTGTGACGTTCCAAGTGATACAAAAAATTCAAGTTAAATGGTGAACATAAAACTCTGTACATTCGAGTACACCTGTATTTTAACAAATACTGTCATTTTAAGCTCAAGTCCTTGTAAAATAATAAATATCTGAAATAATTAATTAGTATTTTAATTACATTTTAACAAATCTATTATTTGCTATCTCTTTCTACATAGGTAAGTCAATAAGTAAGTTAAAAATTGATATAGAACTTAAAAAATAAGAGTACTGATTTGAAAAATGCTTTTATTTCTCAACATAATCTCCCTGTACACTGAGGCACCTGTCCCATCACTTTGCAAGCCCCTGAAAACCAGCAGCATCAAATTCTTTGGGCTGCTGTCAGAACCGGGAGTGCTGCTCTTGCATGACAACATTCGTCCCCATACTGCCAACAAGACAAATGAGACACTGCAAAATTTCAAATGGGAAGTCCTCGAGCATCCTCCAAATATTTATATATACTTACTTACTTATGGAGCTGAGTCCTTCTTGAGGAGAAGCCAAATCTGCAGCTACTCAAGAATTTCCCAGAATTTTATGGAACCCAAAGGTTCATTACCGTGTTCACAAGAGCCCTCCACTGGTCTGTATCATGAGCCAGATTAATCCAAACCATACCACCGCATCCTCAGACCAATTTTAATATCCACCCACCTATGTCTTGGTCGTTCTAGTCGTCTATTTCCTTCTGCCTTTCCCACCAATATCCTATACGCATTCGTCTCCCCCATTTGTGTTATGTGCCCTGCTCGCCTCATCCTCCTTGACTTGAGCATTCTAATTATACTTTGAGAAGAGTACAAGTTATGAATCTCCTCATTATGCAGTTTTCTCCAACCTCCTGTCACTTCACCTCTCTTCGGTCCAAATATTCTCCTCAACACCCTGTTCTCAACACCCTCAGACACTACTCATAATATAATGACGAGCATGTGTCTTCTGGGAGGTGATGCCGTGTAGTTTTGTTAATTGTTCAATGACAATGCGGAGGAACATGCTGTCTCCATCTTCAGGACAGACGATGGAAGCAACAGGTTCACCTGAAGGGTCAGTCACCATCTATAGAGCATCACATTAGAGTTTAATTAAAGTGCAAGTTTAAGGTTTCAGCTATTTGGGCTGGCAATGTTTCGAATAATTATGATGATCTAAACAAGAAAATAAATAAATGTCACAGCATATGTCAGATAATTTATTTCAAGAACATTAAAAACACGAACTATGTAAGGTAAAGCTATCCCTGTATCGGGCAGTGATGGCCCATATGGTTGAAAGGTCTCGAGGCTCCCACATTTTCTAGACAGCTGGCTCACAGATGGCAGTGAGGTTGTCCGCCTTATGCTCTGGCTCGCTCTCTGTTACCTCCAGGAAGATTCCTGGTACTCATTTCTGTTAGAGGTTGAGTCAACCCCCGGGCCATATTGCGCCTGGATTAGGTCAATTGAAAAAAAGGAATGACTTCTTCATGAATCAGACCTGTGACTTTCTGGTCTGTAGCACAGTGGAAGTTCAAGTTCTTGAAAATGTGCCCACAATGTAACATTCTCTAATGTGAACTCTATGCTTCCAGTGGCTTCCCAAGTTATAAGGGGACACATATTCTTAAGAAAATTTCTTTTCGGTCAGCAGTTGTGATAAAGCATAATTTCTTACACATAAGAAAAAAGAGCAGGCAAACCTTCCATACTGCTATATGGGCACTACTTGCATTTCAGCTTAATACTATTATTCAAATGGCAAATTAAGTAAGGGTAGCATACTACAAAACGTAAAACACGATGTGAGTAGCAACCACACCACAAGACATCCACTAACATCAATGCAGCATGTCACAGTCCAGCCAATGTTCGCTACATTACTGAACATGCGCATGTGCACGGCCTGAGTTTCTTACACAACTAGCCTAATTCTGGCTGATTCTTTTTATTGCTTAAGATTACCTGTCAAAAACAATTTCTATATTTATCCCGATTACCCATAATATTACATTTGTGGTCTGTATTGTGACTTTTATGATCATGTTTAATAATTGACATAAGGATGAAATTCTGTAACATAAAAACACTTGTATTGTGCATGGACTGTAATGAAACTGGCATGTCACCTTCTAACTGATCACAATCCACAGAAAATCATCAACCTAAAGAAAAGTATCAAATTTGTCACTACACTGATTGGCACACATTCCTGTTAAGATGACTTACCAGTAGCTGTGTAAGCTGCGTATTAAGAGCAGTTGAAATGCTCTGCAGTTTGTGGCTGGGTACACCTGGCAGTCGTTCTATCTTCTGTCCCGCACGGGCTGAACTACCTGGAACTACCTCTGAGGTGGCGCTTACTGCATCTTCCTCAGTGACCCTCAGTGTGTCATTCAAAACTGATGTCAGCTGGTTCGCTGTGATGGAAAACCACAATGTACATTTGCCTCATTTGGAAGAGAACCGAGTGTGGGTTTCGTGCTGCTGAACTATAACATTCATCCTGATGAAGATGATGATCCTGCTCTTTGCTCTTTGCACCATGTGGATGTCAGCAGTGTTACCTCTGTTTTTGAGGAATATACCACCTCCATCTTCAGGATCGAAGACAGTAAGCTGGGTCCATGCTCTGTATACATATAGTGTTGTGATACAAAAGACCCAGGCAGGGGGGAGGATAGGTACCAGTGTCCAGTCTGGGCAAATACGGGGCAACGAACACAGAAAATTTATCTTGGGTCACTAAATTCAACAGTAGCGACCAGAAACTTGTGCTTACAAACAGTGACCCATCCAAGTGCTGACCAAGCATGATGTCACTTAACCACTTATACTACTGTGAGTTAAGTGGCATGGACATGTTATCAAGTGGTCAAGGGAATAGGAAGGAAGGATTATGAGGAATGGTGTATCATAGGAAGGAAATGAGATTTGGAGGGGGGGGGGTTATACACTGGACAGGCAGGCACCAGTCCTGTCCTTCCTCTAACTACTCTTATGGAACACACATCTGCATAATAAACATGATGAGTAACCCAATCTGCTTGGTGCGACCCCAAAGATGGAAGCAGTACATAACTCTGAAATGTTGGCAACACTGTTCATATGAACGAAGTGTGAAAATACAAGCCCAGAATTAACATTACGAAGGAACCATCGTGAAAGCCAAAAATTAGTAAAGGCTAGTCCTGCCAAATGATCACATTTTCATCCATTCTGCAAAACTGCGACAAAAGACAACAAAATGACAACTGCCATTCCTTCTTCTGAACTGGAGAGAGAGGAAATGAGAGCAATTCGTTTACTTTTACTCTTAATAAAGAGGAGTGGTGACAAGAAAGTACAATGGAGAGAAGCGAAGAGGGGCAACATGGTGGAAACTAGGGGGTGTTGGTTAGGAGCCAGTGAAGACATGTGCCCCATATGTGGTCAAGTGGAAGGTTACATACTTGTTAATATAGGCTGATAGCTCCAACTGGAGTGAGGCTATTATCATTAAACACAGGACTTTACACAAAGCTACAGCTGTTTAGAAAACTGTACACTGTAGCAATGGAATACTCCAAAAGACCTGAAAGATCATTTTTCGTTTAGGGCTTCAAATTAGCGGGAATGGTGTACTACGATGATGGACTCCCTTTTCACTGACCACAACTATAGTGAAATTCTGATTTACTGTTCCAGCATCCAGTGGAATTCTATCCCTAGTGAAGACCTTTCCTGGTCCCTACCAAAAACGCAGTTTAAATGACACAAAATTTTCTTGCATTAAGTGAAATATGATTTACTAAAAAAGTCAGATTTAGTGTATCTTATCTTGATTTAATGCTCTGTACACTGTAGCAATGGAATACTCCAAAAGACCTGAAAGATCATTTTTCGTTTAGGGCTTCAAATTAGCGGGAATGGTGTACTACGATGATGGACTCCCTTTTCACTGACCACAACTATAGTGAAATTCTGATTTACTGTTCCAGCATCCAGTGGAATTCTATCCCTAGTGAAGACCTTTCCTGGTCCCTACCAAAAACGCAGTTTAAATGACACAAAATTTTCTTGCATTAAGTGAAATATGATTTACTAAAAAAGTCAGATTTAGTGTATCTTATCTTGATTTAATGCTCTGTACACTGTAGCAATGGAATACTCCAAAAGACCTGAAAGATCATTTTTCGTTTAGGGCTTCAAATTAGCGGGAATGGTGTACTACGATGATGGACTCCCTTTTCACTGACCACAACTATAGTGAAATTCTGATTTACTGTTCCAGCATCCAGTGGAATTCTATCCCTAGTGAAGACCTTTCCTGGTCCCTACCAAAAACGCAGTTTAAATGACACAAAATTTTCTTGCATTAAGTGAAATATGATTTACTAAAAAAGTCAGATTTAGTGTATCTTATCTTGATTTAATGCTCTGTACACTGTAGCAATGGAATACTCCAAAAGACCTGAAAGATCATTTTTCGTTTAGGGCTTCAAATTAGCGGGAATGGTGTACTACGATGATGGACTCCCTTTTCACTGACCACAACTATAGTGAAATTCTGATTTACTGTTCCAGCATCCAGTGGAATTCTATCCCTAGTGAAGACCTTTCCTGGTCCCTACCAAAAACGCAGTTTAAATGACACAAAATTTTCTTGCATTAAGTGAAATATGATTTACTAAAAAAGTCAGATTTAGTGTATCTTATCTTGATTTAATGCTCCTAGTAAAAAAGCAACAACAAATATTTATGTTTTCTCTCAACCAGAAATCATTATCACAGAACCACAATCTTTGGTGAACTGAGCACCTAGCAAACACATGCCAAAGCACCCTAGTTGTTTTGATTCTCAACTGAGGTTCACCCAGTGTTCCTTTAATAAGACTATGTACATTTATGCAGAACAGTTTAACTACTTACGTCAATAAATTATTTCAGTATAATTATATAAAAGAGATGCAACAGATTCTTGATGAAATTCTGCATAATCCCTGTTATTGCAAACCCTGATTTGGTGTAAGAAAAGCCATTCCCTCTATCACTCACTGAACAGGGAATTCAGTGCACATAGACAAAGACTTCCATTATGGACCTACCAAGTAATAATGAGGATTTTAATGGTGGGGATTCATGTGAATAATATCAACATTTAGCACAGCATACTGAGCATGAGAAATAGCTATGTAGATCATCCAGAAAGTAAAGACCACTAGCACACATGCGCTATTTGTTGACTTTGCCTGCACTGTTATTTTCTGTCCTCCCTACAGTCCAGACCCGGCTCCAAGTGATTTTCACTTGTTCACACACTTGAAGCAGTTTCCAGGTGGCATGCCCATGTGTGCCATCAAAGAAGATGGCTAAAGACTGGTTCAATGTATTTTCACGATACAGGCATTCAGAAACTCATCACACGACATGACAAGTGCCTGAATCTTCATGGGGATTATGTAGAAAAATGATCTAAGTAATGATGTAAAATAAAACGTTTTAATTTTATTGACTTCTTCAATCACCAAATGGTCTTTACTTTCTGGACGACCCTTGTACATCGTCTTGCAGTACTGATACCTTGGTTGATGGCTGCCAACACTAGTTCTGTTGCTTCTTTGTCTACTGAGGGCTCTCCCGCTAACTCCGCGATATTTTCAAACTCTTCCCTTGGAACATGCAGAATGTCAGCAACTAGCTGCTGCTTGTCAGCCAGGGCCAGTCGGATGGCTTCGTCTTTGCGACGAAGTTGCTCTGCATGTACAGGCAAGATAAGTGTTAGCATCTGGAAGGATTTTGTTACTGAGTTCAATAAGCATTGTATTACATGTATGACTGTTACTGCTATGGATTGTACATGATCCATTCATGGCAAAAAGAATTCTGACTGAAGATGAAAAGGCAAAGATTCTCCATCTGCATATGAGTGGGGCAGTACCATAAAAGTGTTGTAATGATACTGTACCACGTAGACCCACTGCAAAGTAATGACTCTGTAAACAACGGCCGTTGCTAGGGAATGGCCATAAACAGCACCAGCGAAATGGTGTTTTCTATGCGGTCTGTGCCAAGGTGTTATAAGTGGGGCAAGTCTAGAGTTTAGTTCACTGTGAGACAGTTGCTGGCCAATAAGGATGTGAACACTGAAGCTGGAAGCCATTACCAGGAGACAACCGGCAAAGATATAGCAGAATGAGAAGAGTGAGTGCTGTAGCAAATTGCAGAATGTATGGATTAGTGACAGCACTGTAATTACTTGTAGTTATGATCTGCAAGTTCAATAAATCCAATTACCATCCAAATACCATCTAGAATCACTGAATCATATGATAGTATGAATCCATGGTATTTTACTATTACACACAAGCAGGTAATCCAAATTTATTTCAGTCCGATCTTCTGTCAGAGCCATCATTTTGGTTGCATTATAAAGAGCCTATATGGCTATGGGAAAATCAGAGAGAACTTCGAGATAGAGCTTGGAGGATAAATTAATAAATTAGCAGAATAAGAATTTGGAAGTTACTACACGTGAAACAGAAACATATCGGAACATGTACAAAAACAACTGAAAGTAACTGTACTCGTACGTTTCCACTCTTGGGCTTCCACAAGACATACTTGAAGTTTACTTGCATCTGAGTGACGTCTATGAGAGAAAACATCATTTACGTACACTGTGGCAATGGTCCATCACTTAACAGGATCAGCAACTTCAATATGTCAGGCAACGCAAATCACAGTGAATGTGTTACAAAGGAATGATGGTGAACCCCAAAGATTTTGAACTGAGAAGGGTTAGGAATGACGTTCCACCGATGGAAGCNAAGTGGAAGCATTTGAGGAGGAGGAGGAAAAGGATGAGATGGGCAGGCCATGTAACATGCATCATCCAGATGAGAAATGCAAAGGGAATTCTGCCAGAAAACCTGCTGGATATATGGAAGAGACTTGGGCTGGACTCAGCTGGCTAAGTATAGTGTGACCAAAGGTTCCATAAAGGCCAATGAATTTCTTGACTAGGCACGTCACAACTACATTCATGAGAAAGAGTTAATATGATTAACTTAGAGCCCACAGAATATTAAGCTACATGCCGTGAGCCCATGATGTTAATGGCAACTGCAATACTGCATCACAGATGTGCTCAAAGTACTCTGTTTCTGTTCTTTGATTTCCCAGTGAAAGCGCTAATGATTTATCAAAATTGCAGGTCTAAAGGGCCAGGAACAGGAAGACCATTCTTAAGAGAAGCAGCAGTTGCCCACACAAGGGGTTACAACATTTCATGAACCTGAAACAAATCACCTGGGTATCTTAGAACTGTGGGGGATGTTAAGGTGGGTGGAGAAGGCATGACACATATGGCATGTCAAATCTCAGTTCTACACAAGGTTGGGCAATGAACCACAATGGAAATGATCTGGTTATAAGTTACAAAGTGATCCTGATGGTGCTGTGTTACAGTAAATTCTTGCCCTTAAGGATTTAAATGTATGGCTATAGCTTTCAGAAGCACATCCTGTACATCTCAGCAGGGTTCTCTGTTTCGGCAAACACCACAATTGCCACTGTCAGGGTTACTGACTCTCTGGGTGTGATGGAAGCTGTCATATATGTCTCACCTCTGACTTACTGCCACCTGCAAGATTTGCAAATACATAAGAGCTCGGACCCTTTCCCAAAGACATTAACTCGGAACATGACATTGGAAAACATTCCATGCTGTGTATTCCCAAAAGCTGAAGCCATGCAAGTTAAAACAAAAATAACTACTATTCTGGACACCATTCACTAAGTTTTTTCAAACACACATTTCAGAAACCGAGGTCATGATGCGTAATGACATGAAGGTTCTTTACTTAGGTGGGACCACTGCAAAGGGCCAGGCATGATCACTGACACTGAAGGAAGTGGGGAGCACAGTACACCTTCTATTAACACTGAATATCATTAGTGGGAGATATGAACAGAAAAACTGCCAACAAATTTAAGAAAGTCTGGCAAAAATTAAATCTCCATATGGGCAATGCTACAATCCATCAGTTGTTAAAAGTACCTTCAGAACAAGGGAATCCAGTCATCAACACTGAAACAGTGTCAAATCCCAGATGATGACAATGCTCATATTGATGGCTGTGAGGACATCATATCTCTGCTCACAAAGTCCTTCAATATCCAGTTTTTGAGACTAGCTCTTCTAATGGACTTGACTGAACAAGAGGGTTTTCTTTCCTACGAGTGACAACGGAAGGATGAAACAACACTGTGTTTAGAAAAAATTCGTAGACAGTGGACAAGTCCTAAACGATAGCCATGTTCATAACCTGGTTACAAGTTAGGCAGCATGAGCCTGACACTTGCAAATCACCGAATCACCATCATCACCCCACATGCTTCACACCTTGCCATAAGCCTCTGTGAATGAGGGCTCTGGCACGAACATGAAATATGCTCTTTCCAAATTACAAGTGCACCGATTTTAAGCAAAAGAAAGACATAAAATATGGATCCGACACAGTTGTGCTTACAATTTCCCCAGTTTCAAGGATGCCTTTTAACAGGCCACTGAGGCTCCCACATTTTCTAGATAACTGGATGACATATGGTGGTGTGGGTGACAGCCTTATGCATGGGCCAACTGTCCTTTACCCCAGGAACATTGCTGGTACTCATTTCTATTAGAGGCTGAGTCATCCCCAGGGTCACAGTGCGGCTAGAAGGAGTAGGTCAACTGAAAAATCTGGTGACCTTATTGGGAATTGAACCCACAACCTTCCAGCTTGAAGCATAGGAGTGCCTTAACCAAATATGTTACAGCATGCCCCCCAGAAATGTCATAACACACAAAAGAGCTAAGGCAGAAGAGTACCCTACTTGAAAGACATTACCTACAAAATTTGTGTTCATGAGGTTCTCACAGTGGTGAGTACTACAATCTGGGTCAGGTCCTCTTGTATATGACATTTAGCCTCGTAGCCAGATGCCTACCTTCAACATAGGGGCAGCAGGTTCTTCTGACACACTAGCAGCTATCTGCTAACCTACAAGGCATCACTTCCTCAAAGCCTGCAATCTTAACATTCACCCAGTGCAGCACAAACCTCAGATTTCACGCTGAAATAAAGTCTAGACAAGAGCAGGTTCACTAATTCATGAGGAACGTCACGGTATGACAGGCTCTGTTCATATGCCTGTAATTTGACGATCTTCCCTATTTTAACTAGGTATTGAATAAGTGTGAACACAATATACGGTACAACCAACCAACTACATGGGGATAAGTACTTCTTGAGAAGCTGCCAATTGCTCAGCTAGTTGGTTGGTCAGGTAAACTGCTGCTGCTCCTCGCCAGCAGTCATTCTTGGTTCTGACTCCTGCATGGCGCATGACCATATTTTACTATCTAATGACTCTGGAAGTCATGCAACATTCTCCTACCTCAGCTACCCGATGGATGTCCCTTCTTTTATGGAACCCAAATGTTCATTAACATATTTTTAAGAGCCTGCCAACAGTCCCTGTCCTGAGCCAAATCAATCCAATCCACACCATGACATCCCACTAATACACAACACAAAATAATTTACTTCAAACCAATGCTTCAGTCATCAACATGTGGCATAAATTAAATTGCTGTCTAACTGAATGTGGATCCATTTCAATCAGGTTTACAAAGTATAGCCTATTTTACTTTTGTGTCTTGCAGCCTATCACATAAAATGGCAAGTGAATAAAGGCCATAAACAACATTCTCTCCTGGCAAATGTCAGGACAGTGCGAGTACTCTGACTATGCCACATTCACTTAGTTCCAAATCCTTTCAAATTCATCATTCACCCACAATCCAATAATCTGGTGCTACTACATAACCTAAGCTACCTCCAGTGTCATTAACTTCTCCTTCATCATCGTCATCTTCATCACTACTGTAGTTGTTGCTGCTGCTTCTTCAAAAAGCATCTTTATAGTAAAAACAGGGGGCAGGATAGCACAGTCAGTATAGTGACTGGCTATGGGCTGCATGGCTGAGGGATCAGAGTTTTAGTTCCGGTACAAGAAAGATTTTTTTCCCTCTGCATGTTGTCCAGACTGGCTCTGGGGTCCACCCAACCTCATATCCAATTGGCACCCGTGGTGCTTTCCCCAGGGGTAAAGCAGCTAGGGCATGAAGGCAACCACTCTCCTTGAACTAATGCAGAGGTCAAGAACATGTGGATCTATACATCCACTCCCCCATACGTCTTCATGGCATAGTGCTTAATTAGTTAAGCAAATGGACAACTTTAACCTTTACCTGTACCTTGCAGTGAAGACACCCAAATTTTGGAAAGAGCATACATCTGATATTTGAGTCAGTACAGTCACAGATGTGTTACCTATTGGTGTGAGGACAGGCTCTGCAGTGAGCACGGGCCGCTGAGAAACCACCACCTCCGAGGGCTGGATGAGGGGACTCTCTTCTGTTGTAAGGCGCAGGGGTTCCACTCTGCGGCGCTGGGCCCCAGGAGAGGGGGACAACAGGCCGTCACCTGGTGGGTGGGAACAGGGGCACCATGCTCAACATTTTCTTTAACATGAAGCGTGAAGCAAAGCACTTTTTAAGTACTGGCGTGCATCAAACAGTTCACCCATTCAACCATCATTAACGTTCCCTTCTGGACACCACAAGGCATTCACAAGCATTCTTCTACATATAAGGGGCAGTCAAATGAAAACGGGTCACCACGCATAACTCACACGGCACACAAGTTGGTAACACTGGAATTTGCTTACAGTACAAACATCTGGTGGGAACTCGGGAAAGCACAGTGACAATGTGCCCTTGCACACTAGTCATTTGTTTATTGTGCTCGAAGTAAGGTTAGCGCTACGTGTTGTCGAACATCAGTAATGGAGGCGGGTAAAGAACAACAACAAAGTGTAGTGCGCTTTTTGACTGCTGAAGGAGTAGGACGAGAAATTCATTGTCGCTGGTCTGTTGTTTATGACGACCACAGCATATCACGTTCGCGTGTGCCAGCATGGCATAAGAGATTCCGAGAGGGACATGTGTCCCTGCAAGATAATGCTCGCCCAGGACAGGCTCATCGTGTCATCACTCCTGATGTTATTGTTGTTGGATGGTCATATCTGGGCAAACCGACAGATCACTGTGGAAGAAATTAGTCTTTTGATGGGAATAAGTCACGGTTCCATATACGCCATTGTGACAAAACACCTGCTGTACCACAAAATCTGTGTGCAGTGGGTTCCACATCAACTCACGGAGGAACAGAAGACGCAAAGAATAATGGCATCACTGGGTCCCTTGCAAAGATACCACGAGGAAGAGTATGCTTTTTTGTCCCATATTGCCACTGGGGATGAAACTTGGTGCCACCAATTTGAAGAAACTGAGACGTGCCATAAAGTCAAAATGCCCTGGAATGCTATCGAATGGCATTATCCTTCCTCATGATAATGCGCACCCCCACACTGCCAACTCTGTGAGGAATACGCTACAGAGATTTGGTTGGGAAGTGCTTCAACATCCCCCCTACAGCTCAGATCTCTCCCCACGTGATTTCCACATTTTTGGAGACCTGAAGAGAGACATTTATGGACATCGGCATGCATCAGATGAAGACATGTGTGGCTGGGTAAAGATGTTCTTTAATATGTTTTGGCTTCTGACCCATTTTCATTTGACTACCCCTCATATTAATCCTCTGAAAGGCAAATAAATCATATCTCACGGTTGTTAGATTGGATTTTCTTTCTTCTGGATATGATAGTTTGGTACAGCACTATAAAACCTTTTAAAGGAACCTTGTACCTCTATCTAGAAATGAAGATCAAGGCAGCCAGCAGGTGACTTTGAAATGAAGGCAACGACCTATCACACTATGTGGCATCACAATGCAGAAGACACCAATCTTTTTACCCTAACATAATTATAGAATTATACAAAAACCTCAATTCTTGGCTGTCAGTTTGTGAATTTCTGGTGGAATAATGGTGAACTGAATTTTCTTGCTGACAAATACCATATTGTGCTTACAGAGGAATCTTCTGATGGAAAACAGGAACTCATATTGTCTTCTGAAATGTGATGCCACGAGTCTGGTAGAAAGGCACCATCAGTGTTTCAGGGGAATCTCTTGTGAAGAAGTACATCCAGCATGAAAGAACTGCAAGGGAGAGGGTGGAGGACAAATTAAGAGATCTGGGCTAACCAATGAGCAAGGAGAACAGTGCAAGAATATTGGCCCAAGAGCAGCAAAGGGAAGCATGCAAGGAATATTGGCCCTTTACAGGACTGTTCTCCAAGGACAGATTGAATGTGTGAAATAATGGCTCTGGCAAAGAGTTAGGGAAGAGGTTAAATGGAGAAAAGTTAAGAACTAAATGGGATTGGGGGGGAGGGCAGAGAAGGGCGGAAAAAATGAAGAAACAGAAGGCAGTACAGTTGAATGAATAAAAACTGGGGATCTGGGTGAACAAATATGAGATTGAGCGATGTAACAAGGGCACGGTAAACAGCAATTGCCCTCAAATGGTCATTTCTTTCAGCAGAAGTATGAATGGAAGGAAAGTATGGAACACTAACACTGGTGCCTATCTACCAGACTACACGGTGTCACAGCTGTCTTCTTACTCACTGCTGTTTTGAGAATCTTCACTATGAGAGAAGCAACAGCAGCAAAATACTTGCACTGTGCCTTCCAAAGGGTTAGTTGCATCAGTTAAGAATTCTAAAAGATGGATTAAAATGTTAGTTTGAGATAAATGGAAACACCTGACAGTATATGTTTCATATGAATTGAAGGAACACTTACTGTGTGCTAGCACATTAGACACAGACACGCATACAAATACATAAAAATATCTCAGGGGAACTCAATTTTTGGCGATCCTGAAAAAATCTGCAAAATGCACCTGTTACATTCACTCTGCCTGCTTGTCTGTCTACCAAGGCATCACAACTTGAGAAACCCACTTTATACATTTTTCATAAAATCTGATACTGCTTCTCTAAAGTATGTAAACACATTACGTTTTTACTTAAAATCAGATGACACTGGATGCGTTACAAGCAAACCTGCATTCATTCTTGTGCGCATTCCTAGCAAAGGTCCATAAATATTTATTAGAGGAAAAAAATGTTTCAAGAACACACGTATTATGCTCACACACACAATTTATGACCTGTACTGTGAATTATACAGTCACATTTCATATTGTCCATGAGGACAAAATTCCAAAATGTAGAGATGTACCACTTTGTGTGAATTATTAGTTAATATCGACATGTCGCAGGCCCCCAACATTACAAGAAATACGTGCACTGAAGTACTTTGTTAAGAATAACAAATCATATGATACCTTACAGTGCACATGGTATTATTATACATAATGCATGCTTTGGAATACATTCAATACATAATGAAAGATTTCATAAATTCTAGGTGTGAGCAAAAATGACTTTTCCACTTTTAGAAGAGACTGAGATGATGATTTCCCTACTAGAACAATTTTGTTTCACTGTAATCACAATTTCTGAAATAATCACCCTTCACGATACACTGCATTGTGTGGGCAGAAAGAATGATATAGTGTGTGATATGCTGACTTGTGCCAGTGCTGCCAACCACCGTAAGACACGACATATGCCACTGTGGAAAGTCTCCAATTATTGAAGTTCAAATTGAGATATTTCACTGCTTTCTTGATACAGTCTCAAAAGTTCAAAATGACTAATAAATTAACATGAATATTCGACATGACAACTTCTAGAAAACCTATTGGTTTTATTAATGGTTAAGAACAGAATCGTGTAACTCCTCTGTCCCTATTACCAAGGCATCCAGTCCTCCAGATCTTGTATTGTTAATGTCATTATTTGGTTATATACATTTTAGTCGAGCAGTAAATGGAATTTAGTTAACAAAGCTACATGCTAGGATCATGCATAAAGGGTTGAAAGATAGAATTCAACTTGAACCAGAACTCGTTTTCTTGGCTGCAACTGTGAATTTGTTATAGAATTCTGTTGTTATCTTCAATACGATTGTAACTATTACTATTATTATTTTCTTTTGAGGAAAAGTTTATCAATTCTGTCTCCAACAAATCAGTCTGACAGAACCTGAAAGTTCTATTTGTTCACAATGTGAACTCTGGCACCCGTGATTTTCATCACACCAGACTCAGACAGACACTGTCTGTGAAACACTGGATATTAATTCCACATGCAACCAGGTGCATGTCAAAAAGGATTCCAATTCCCAAAGCCCATGCCTGAATTTTCCTCTAACAAGTCCATGATGCTAGGTATTTGGTTCCCGTTCTAAAAATAAGTAAGTAACGTTTTAAAATCAAGCTTCGGGTTTTGTTCCTACAGATAAATACATATCTATGGTTGGCAGTACTAATGCGGCAGATATCATGGAAGTCAATCTTAAATTTACTTCAGTTTCCTGTTAATACGTAAGTACCAGTTTCTTCTCCATTTTTAGCCTACTTTCTGTATTTTGGAATAAAAAAGAGAGGCTCATAAAATCACCTTGCTGTCTGTGTGTCCCCAACCCCACTGCTATGTAAACTTGTTCCTTGAATACAAAAGAAGGACTGCAGCCTGTGGCAGTCCATGTCTTATCAAAGACTCAATATGTAGTGAAAAGAAAGTAAGTGATTAGTTCTTCATGTTGTTGTATTTTAGTGTCCTGTTGCACTGATTTTCATCCATAATATGTATACAGTTGCCATCTTGTAGTGCACTCAATTTCACCTGATTACAACACTCGCAGCTAAGAAGGGAACACACACCACAAGATGCGGTTTACACAGAATATAAGGACGACGACCCCCATAGAGGAAGAACCACACGCAAGTTTTAATTATGACACATAAGATGAATAATCTTAACAAGTTTCAGTGTGTGTAAATTTATTATAGTTGACAAATACGCACTTTATAAATACTATTTAAATAATTTTATAAAGGCAAGCAATGAAACAGATAGCATAATTAGGGCACCTGATGATGGCAACTGTATACATATCATGGATTAGTTCTTCTCTTGCCTTCTGGTTGGTTAGCTACAGATGCGTCCCCATGCCAAGTGCTAACACATTCCCTTAAATCTGTAACCGATCAAGTAAACCTGTCTCTACGTATAGTGAAGCCAGTACAAAGCTATCCTAGACACACCAGCCTATGGATCAACTCGGTACTGAGCTTCTCGCACTGCTGCACGGCGAGCTGTACCTGGCCATACTGAGCAACAGTATGCTGAACAGATATATGAAGCACCATCACATTACATATAAACTGATAAGTACGTATATACATGCGAAGCTTACCCATTTTCCTCGCATGAGTCTCGCCTCCGTCCGCAGGTACCGAGGAAGGGGAAGCCTGAGGTGATGATGTTGATTCGTTTGATGGTAGTGGTGAATTTTCATTGGCTGATGTAGACACAGGGCTTGAATCAACATCTTGTGATGTGGTACTACATCCCCCCGGCGGTACAGACAAGTCACCTTGTTCCTTCACAGCTTCACTGGCAGTCTCATCAGAGCTGAAACGGATGTGACAAAACACATCATGAGATTACCAAAGTAAATGGCAGACAACATCTGTAATGCTCACTAACATTAAAACCTGAAATCCACACTCATTCTGACCCTGGTACCCACCAGCAAGGCTAAACAATGTAACAGTCCATAAGACCACAGCAAAACGTCTGCAATGAAGGTTCTATTCAAGGAATGTAATTAATAGTGGGCCCTGTCTCCATGATCTGGAGCCCAAGTTCATCTGCAGGTTGCCCCTGTCCACCATCATTCTCATGGGAACAGTACCACTGCCCTATCAGTGCTCCCACCCCAAACAGTCATGCCACACACAATGACAGACACAGCCTGTGGGCTCACAGAAATACTGAGTACAAACAAAAAGGTTGTGCCTGGTATTTCTTGAGTGCAAGGAGAATTGTGGGTCCTGTATTCTATGCTGATACAAGTACAGTACACCCTCACTATTCTGGATTAATGAAACAAAGGATAGCCCTAAAAGCCCCCCAAAAAACTTAAGACAACAAATAAATGCAAAATTTAATAATATATGTAGTGCTGATGAAAACAAGTAAGAAAATATCACTCCAGCAATTCCTTCCTCTGTCAAAAGCTGAAATCCAGGGCCTCCTACACCCAGCTCAAGCCAATCTTGTGATATTTTCTTGTGTGGTTTCAGTCTCTCCAGCTGCACTCAACACAGTCTAAAAGTCCTCTTGTCCTAAATCCCATGTGCCTTTTACAGTATGTACTCAGCTGTGATCTCCCCAGGTGCCCTCAACACAGTCTGAAAGTCCTCTTGCTCCTAAATCCCATGTGCCTTTTACAGTATGTACTCAGCTGTGATCTCTCCAGCTGCCCTCAACAGAGTGTGAAAGTCCACTTGCTCCTGAATCCCATGTGCCTTTTAAAGCAGGCACCCCACTGTGAACAGAAGTTTTTCATCTTTCATATTCTGATCCAGATTTACTGTAACTGGATTTTGTGAGGGTTTACTGTAAAGCAAAATTTGGGATAGTAGGCAGATATTGCAAGCGAACCAGTAATTTTCACTGAGGTATGACTGCCACCACAGCTGGGGGCTAAGTAGGGAATATAGTAACTTAGGCATAAGAGAATGGTAATCCTCTGGCTCAGCAAATATCCTCACTATATAAGCCTTCAGAGAGATAAGAGTGAATTCTTGTATGAATCCAAAAATAATTACTGCAGTTCCAGTAAGGAAATGTACTTATACATACTTACTTATGGAGCTGAGCCCTTCTTGAGAAGAAGCCAAATCTGTAGCTACTCAAGAATTTCCCAGCATTTTATGGAACCCGAAGGTTCATTATTGTGTTCACAAGAGTTCTCCACTGGTCCCTATCCTGAGCCAGATCAATGCTATCAATACCATCCCATCCTATCTCTCTAAGATCGCTTTTAATATTGTCCACCCACCTACGCCTTCATCTTCCCAGTGGTCTCTTTCCTTCTGGCCTTCCCACCAAAACCCTATATGCATTCCCTTTCTCCCCCATTCGTGCTACATGCCCTGCCCACCTCCTCCTCGACTTGATCATTCTAATTATATTTGGAGAAGAGTACAAGTTATGAAGCTCCTCATTATGCAGATTTCTCCAACTTATACATAATGTACTTAACAAAAAACATATAACACAATATCTCACTACTCACTCTTTGGTTTTGTCTTGTGCATTTTCAGATGCTTCACTCTCTGGAGTGGACACCGAAGGTCCAGATGGTTCTGTACGCCGATTCTTTCCATCCCGGGTCTTGTACGCTTCAGCGGCTTCTGAAATGTGCCGGAACCACCTGCAATAAAACCACGATCTTTGTAAGAGGCAACAGACTTTAAAAAGCAGAATTCATACAAAGGGCTACAAACTTATCACAAGAGGCTGACTAGCAGTTCCTGTAACATCTGCAACTTAAATTTTCTTTCGGATGAATAACTCACATCTGTGTGTGCAACTGAACATGTAACCATATTCTGTTATTACCAGGAAATTTGACTTAAATAAATAGATTAAAATCTTCTACAAAAATCAGTTACTTCAAAGATGGGTTACAAGAAATGCTTCAGAGGCTGTCGGCGACTGATGCGCGGAATAACCATACATTTAAAATATATTTACGGCTGCTTAAAGCTACTATTTTCAACTCTGCCCAATGTGCTTGTGGATAATATTAAACATAAGAATTTTATGAAACATGTAACAGCATCACCAAAAAGCGTTAACCTTAGTCTTAATGTCATTCCCGGTACAGGCGGTAGTGTAGTTGGTTGAGGCACTATGCTACAATCGGGAAGGTCGCGGGTTCGAGTCCCGATGGAGTGAATTATTTTGAATTAACCCAATCCTTCCAGCCGCATTATGGACCTAGCGCTGACTCAGCCTATAACAGAAATGAGTACCAGGAATCTTCCTGGGGGGTTAAGGGCGTCCGACGCGTAAGGCTGACAACCTTACCGCCATTTCTGAGCCGACTGTCTTAGATAATGTGGGACCCTCAACGTCTCACATCCTTATGGGCCTCCATGGCCCGTTACAGGAATAGATTTACCTTTTTATGGTCATTCCCTGTATTCACACTGATGAGATAAAATGAAGGTGTCCAAACACTGATCCTTAGTTCTACAATACATAGGTGATAAAAAAACTCCGTGGTTTTAGTCTGCAAGCGAACTATACCAACCGAGCGACCGCCGCTTGTCGCCGAACTCAGTGCTAACTTGAGCGGATAGTGGGTCTCGCGCGGTCAGCGCAACGAATCCTCATGGCCGTTATTTTCGGTTTTCTAGACCGGAGCCGCTTTATCCCTGAAAGAGCCCCTCAATTATCGTCACGAAACTGAATGTACCCCGCTCCAGACCCACTACTTCTAAGAAAATCTGGTTGCGCCAGAAATCGAACCCGGACCTCTGCATCTGTCGCCAGGAACTCTGACCACTAGACCACAGAGGCGATCCTGACATGGGTTATCCCCCCCCCCTAAATTTTTAGTCTAATAATAATCTCTTTCACGCACGCACGCGAACACACACATTTCTGTTAGAGGCTGAATGGACCGCAGGGGGTCATACTGCGGCTGGAAAGAACAGGCCAACTGACAAATCCAATGACCTCACCGCGAACAGAACATGCGACCTTCCGGCTTGTAGCATAATTCCTGAAACTACTATGCTACCTGCGAATAACCAGTAACCGCGAAATACGGGAAGATTTGAGATCCATATTCGCGAACTGATGTATTCTTACAGTGAACGCCAGCGCGAAACAAATTCTGAATAAAATAAATTAAACTGCCTTTGGTAAATTTTTCGGTTTCATGCGCACGTTACTTGGCGCACAAATATGACTCAAGTTACAGGAATATTTCAAGGACAAGTGCGTAACCAGCTGGTTCATACGTGGTAATGAAGAAATAACACACCACACACAACTGAACAAACAGCTCGAAACAACAGGACAGTGCATGACAATGGAGCGCAGCTCAACTGCCTGTGAACTGTACACAGGGTACAAGGCGTGTATGCATGCAGGCTCTCTTACAGAGCAAGTAATGGCCTCGGGGAGAGAGATTACATTCAAATTTGTTTTATTTACATAAAATTAGCCATCAGAATTACATTTGATTCTATAAGCTAATTAGCTGTATTATTCCCCGTGTCGTGGAGAGGGCTTATCCAGCCATAAGTTCTCGTTAACCCTCTCTCAAGTCGGCTGGCCAGTTCCTTTTTAGTCTTCGTCCATTGTGTGGTTCCAGTAACGGTTGAATTATTACGTTCTCATGTCCTCCAATTTTGTTGTGGTATCTTGTGCTTTTCCCTATTATAACTTCCTTTACTAGCGGCACTTTCAGGTCTTTATGGAGTCTTATATTGGAAACATACCATGGGGCGTTAGTAATCATACGTAGTATCTTTGACTGACATGTTTGGATTATGGAAATATTGGTTTTGCTAGCACATCCCCATATTTCCACTCCATATACCCAAACTGGTTTTACTGTTGTTTTGTAAAGTAAGATTTTCTTGTCTAATGAGAGCCTTGAATTTCTTCCAATTAACCAATGCATATCCTTGATTTTTGGATCAATCTGTTTGCGTTTTTTAGTAATGTGTTCCTTCCAGGTTAGATGGTTTTCTAGATGAATACCAAAGTAGCTTGTGCTGGGTGATTCAAGTATTTGTATGTTATTAAAGAAAACTGCAGGACACTGTTCTCTTCTTAGACTGAAGTTTACTTGCACTGACTTGGTTTCGTTGATTTTTATTTTCCATGTATTTGTCCACTCTTGCATTTGATTTAGATGATTTTGCAAAGTGAAGGTAGCTATTGTTGGATCTGTGTTGGATGAGAAGGTCACGGTATCATCCGCAAATGTGCCCATTGTTGTGTTGGCATTGACTGGTAGGTCTGCTGTATACAGTAAATAAAGTATTGGGCCTAAGACACTGCCTTGTGGTACACCTGATTTTATTGCAAAATTGTTAGATATGCTATCATTGATTCGCGTTCTGAACTCTCTGCCATTTATATAGGATTTTAGTAAGTGGAAATAAGTGATGGGCAGATATTTTTTGATTTTGTACAGTAGTTCTGGATACCATACCTTATCAAAGGCTTGACTTGCATCGGGGAAGACCGATATGCAGTATTCTTTATTTTCTATTGCTTGGTGTATTTTGTGTGTTATTCTAATGTATCTGCTGTGCCATGGAGTGGCTTTCTCTAAAACCAAATTGATGGTATCCATTCTTCTGTATTTGGGTCAGACCTTATTCTTTTTAAGAGAGGTCTTTCGAGGAGCTTAGATATGATGGGTAAATAAACTTACAGGACGATAGGATGGCACACTATTAGGATTTCTGCCTGGTTTGAGGATCGGGATTATTTCTGCTGGTGTTAGCTGGTTTGGCCAGTATTTAAGTTTGAGAATAGCATTAAACATATATGTGAGAAGTACTAACCCTTTTCTTGACAGTGCTTTTAACATTACATTATGGGAGTCACTTCGTCAATGCTGGGTGCTTTTCTTGAATTTAGGAGTGCTATTTCATTTTGCATTTCTTTAAGAGTAAGAAATTTTATTTTTGGTATAATGCTGATATTTTCAGATATTTGTCTTTCTATTTCTTTATCAGTATGATCATCATATGCTGTAAAAACTGTAGCAAGATACTCAGCAAACATAGCTGCTTTTTCTTCATCACTTCTTGCCCACAATGTTTGAGGCGTAATTTCATTTCTTATGGGATGTATCTGTGTCTAGGGTTTTTTTTAAATGTTTGATGGGTTTCCAGATGGAATTGTCATAGCTGTTGAGGCTGGTTATATAGTTAGAGAAGGATATTTCTCTTGCCTCTTTAATTTTACACTTCAGCCTATTACTTATATGGTTATAAGCGGCCTCCGTAATCTAGAGGTAACGTTCCCACCTCATAACTCGTGGTACGCTGGTTCAAATACCCGGCGGAGGTCGTAGAATTTTTAAGGGCGGAAAAATTCAGGGAACAAGTCCTCCAGGAGGGACTTTAAGCTGTGTGTCCCGTGTCGTAACTTTACGGCACGTAAAACAACCTCATATCTCCAAAGGGGATCACTGAGACAAATTCCAGGAAGTTTCCCGCCCAACAATAGTCTCTAAGGCCTCTGATAGATTGGGGAAGCATTATAGATACCGCTAAGCAAGTGGCCGAACTCGCTTGCTCGGTGGGACTGATGGTACGCACCATTTATCGGTAGGGTATAGAAACTGGTAGAATATCATAGAGGGAAGCACAATAGATCAAACTGGTCGCGGTGCATGGGGAAACCCACCCTCTCTATATAACTAAACTATATGGTTCTATGTTGTTTTATCTACTGGTGCTCGACTTCTATGCTACCTTGCTCTTGCTCTTCTTTTCTCAGCTATGAGTTTTCTAATTTCAATTGGAACATTCCTTGTGTTATTTTGGAAGTGATCTTAGGTGTAGCATCTCGGGTTGCCTGTTTTATAGTGTTGATTAGAGAGGTTAGTGCGCTGTCGATTTCCGTTGGGCTCCTGAGTCTCACATTTAGATTTTATCTCCCCTTCAAATTAATTAAGTTCAATGAAACTACCCAACGTAGGTCGAGAAGTGCACTTATCATCATTTTCTCATTTCCCTTCCACTCCGCCAATCCTGGTCCTCCATCTCAACTGTTGGCGCCCTACGTTTCGTCGCCTTTTATTTTGGGGGTTGTATGAAAATATTTTCTTCAGAATTACTCCAAGCTCCATTCGTAGAACGTGATGTCTTCCGCTGAGATCAGAATGTTAAAAGTTTTATTATGTACACAGAATTACTGGGAGTTTGTACTTTTCTTTTCATCGTCCGGAATTCTAGGTAATAAGAGGACACGACGTTTCGGAAACTGGATCTGTTTCCGTCTTCAGGTGAGAAAGGAAGACACCTACTAAGCTGGGCCCCTTAAAAAGAGCTAATCTCAATCAGTGATCCAGTTTCCGAAACGTCGTGTCCTCTATTACCTAGAATTCCGGACGATGGAAAAAGCCAAAAACTCAGTAATTCTGTGTGCCATCCAACGTCGTCAGAACCCTTTAGAATTAAAACTGTAGAGTTCTTCCGTCAACCGACGTGAAATAGAATGAAAACGGCTTCAAGGCATCTCGCGTTCACAAAATCTGACAGGCAGATTGGGCGCTGCTGCTACTCACACCGACGGGAGGGTCATCGAGATGTGAAACGGAGTTCATTGTACCTAAATCCGTCTAAACATTCCACATATACTCCAGGTGGGGGGGGGGGGCGCTCCAAAACAACTGACACAAGGTGCCTAAAAAATCTGTAACACTGATTTTGCCATGGTTCATCACACTAAGCACTAG
This sequence comes from Cryptotermes secundus, assembly GCF_002891405.2. Taxonomy (NCBI): domain Eukaryota; kingdom Metazoa; phylum Arthropoda; class Insecta; order Blattodea; family Kalotermitidae; genus Cryptotermes; species Cryptotermes secundus. The sequence goes on from NW_019734309.1 coordinate 220,086, forward strand.
GACGGGAAATGATAACAAGAAGTTCTGGGAAGAACTACTGATTGACTACTTTCTTTTAATGGGACACGGATCATACAAGAAACGGCGCGTCCAACTGTTGGAGCCGGTGTTTCCTCTGCGGTCAGCCCCGAAGTTATTTATATAATCTGGCCAACTTCTGGCGTTCAGGAATTTGGAGGGGGACACAGCAAGGTTATAGTTCCAAAACTGGGAAAGTAAGTTAAATTAATCGTTGCCAGACACATGTACTGTACGGGAATTCCTTACCGGCAAATTTTTCTGATTCCAAGGGAAATAAGATGTAGTTATTATAACTAGCCTGCGACATGTACCCTAACACCCAACTTGCAGATGCTTTCGGACGCACTCTATTAAAAATTCGACCCACGTAAACGCAAAATATCTGTCATGACACAAAGAATCAGACTATCGGATAGGGCAATTAATGATTTGTATGCTTTAAAAATTCAATTTAATAACGATTACTTGGAAATATTTGTAACTGTTTTAATTATTTGTATTTGGCATTCATTTTCATTTCAGCCACACTGTGGCCCTGGGGTCGACTCAACCTCTAACAGAAATGAGTACCAGGAAACTTCTTGGGAGTAAAGGGCGGACGGCGCGTAATGGTGGCAGCCTCAGCGCCATCTGTGAGCTGACCGTCTAGAGAAAACGTGGGAGCCTCGACGTTTCACAACCCTATGGGGCTCCCACGCCTTCTGTAGCTAGCTTTACCTTTATTTATTTTGTACTGAAGTTCCTTCTTTTAATGCTTTTTATTATGAAATGTCTGTAACAGGTAGGTATCAGTTTTATGTTACTTAATTATGTACGAGTGTAAGTAAATAAGTAAGTTACAAATGGATATAGAACTTAAACAAATAAACGTACTGATTTGAAAAATGCTTTTATTTCTCAACATAATCTCCCTGTACATTGAGGCACTTGTCCCATCGTTTCACAAGCCCATGAAAACCAGCAGCATAAAATTCTTTGGGCTGCTGTCGGAACCAGGCGGTGACTTCCCTTTCTGCAGCTTCATCGTCGGGAAAATGTTCAGCCGAAAGATGTTTAAGAGAGGCGAACAAATGGAAGTCGCTTGGAGCAAGGTCGGGGCTATACGGAGGATGCTCGAGGACTTCCCACTTTAAATTTCGCTGCGTCTCATTTGTCTTGATGGCAGTATGGGGACGCGCGTTGTCATGCAAGAGCAACACGCCTTTGGTGAGGAGTCCTGGTCGCTTCCGTTGAATGGCCTTACGAAGTTTCCTGAGGATGTTAGAGTAGGAGTCGGCATTTACGGTTTGTCCTTGAGGCTAGAATGCGGTGAGCAGTATGCCTTCGTGATCCTAGTCACCTCCTGGTTCCGACAGAAGCCAAAAGAATTTTATGCTGCTGGTTTTCACGGGTTTGTGAAACGATGGGACAAGTGCCTCAATGTACAGGGAGATTATGCTGAGAAATAAGAGCATTTTTCAAATCAGTACTCTTATTTGTTTAAGTTCTATATCAATTTGTAACTTACTTATTGACTTACTAATGTAATTTCGTCACAATACCGTGGCATATTTGCTCAAAGCAAGAACTGTGAAGCCAGAGATATAGCCGTTACTAGAGAACGGCTTTGAAACAGCATTTCGTTTCTAGGCAACGGCCTTGAAACGCCCCCCTGCTATGCAGAAATTAATAAGCAACAACTGAACAACAAAGGAACGGTGTTTTCCGTGCGGTGCGTGCCGAGATATTATAATCGGGACGGTGTGAAGCAACGAGTTCACTTTTCAGTTAAAGTCAACCTGTGAAGAGAAGACTAAGAGATCAACGTGAAATGGCTGCCAGTCTGGGAGGTAGTCAGTTGAAACACTGAGGGAGTAATAAGGGAATCTGTGAAGAGAGTACTTGGTCGGTGCAGTCGAAGAATCTCCACTACCAGAAGCTGTTACCAGGAAACGACTAGTGAAGACTAAGAAGTCTTTGTGGTAAGCTGTCAAAAAATCCAATATCCAATTGAAAACAAAGTCTAGAGTCACTAATACACGTGACAATGTTACGAAAAATATCGAATAAAATAAGATTTCGGGAATTCAAAATTCTCGTTCCCAATCCCGAAGATTAGTATCTGTCGGGAACACTAGCTGTACCGTTTCTCACATAATCACCCCGCTCCGCAAATCACTCCATTTAGATGACTGGCATTAAACAACGAACTTCAGAGGGAACACAAAAAGTCAGTCATTGCGAGGGCTAAATCAGTCACTGCACCAACTGCTCTGCTGGACCACAAACCTCCTTCCTTCTCCTCGGAAACTGGGAATAACCCCAGGCTCACCCTAACTGACAACCTCCCTAGAATTATTCCTTGGTTTTCCCGTAACATCCTACAGGACCAAACAGTACGGGTGCTTCCCACTTCCACGAACTGGACTCATAGCAAAAGCATTTCAGCCGCGCACGCACGTGTCCACACAGACAGTGACCTCATGGGTTATGCTAGCGTGCAGTGCTCTTTGCTTAAAATATCGCAGGGCGTACGCCTTACCTCGAACAGTCAGGATCTTTCGTCTGGCGTTTCCCTTCTCACCGTATGTTGAAAAATACGAGGTAGTGAATGTTCTACTGATGATGATGATACAGCACTGCCGATGTTTAGGCACGAATACAAACCCACTGCCTCTTATCTTCTCTGCATCAGATCCCTCCGAAACGTCGGTAACAACACTGCACGGGTGTACTCACTCTTTGACTGTCAGAGTCTGACTGGGTCGAGAAATATAACAGATATTTCGCTGATGACGAAGAGGCTGAAACGGAGGTGCGGAAGTGGCTGAGACAACAGGCAAGAAGACTTCTATGCTGTGGGTTTTGACGCACTGGTAAAGCGATGGGACAAGTGTATCAATGTTGGTGGAGGACATGCCGAGAAAGGGTTTTCCCAGGTTCGAATATCACGTGTTTTACGTTTTATATTTATTTCTGACCTATTTACTGACTCCCTCGTAATTACGGGATTGTCTGCAGTCGAAAACTCTACCAGTAGCGATCTGATTGTTTGGAGGGTCGCTTATATGGCGAAACGCACTTATCAAGCGCCATACAAGCCACAGTGAGCCATTCTGGTAATAGAAGTTCATTTTCTCAGAAGTCACAAGTTCGTATTCAAGAGCAACACAAAGGTATACAGTAAATCCTCGCTAGTTCGGTTCCAGTTAATCCGGATCGAAACATGAAAAATTAAAAAGCTGTTCACAGTCTAGTACATTACTTTGAAAAGACACATGGCATTTAGGAAGGCAGATGAGTCACCTGTCTGTTCAGACAAAACTGGAGAGTTTCTTCAAACCTGCATAATTACGTTCAAAAACAAGTACAGCATCTGGGTCTTTGCTATTTATTTTCATAAGCACTATTTTTATCATTAGATTTTCCATTTATTTGTGTTCATATATTTTTGTGTCTTTTAGGGCCAGGTTCTGCTTCACTAACCCTGATGACTCACCCCCCCGTTACTCCGGATTACAGGGTTTACTGCAATACAGAAAAATCCAGAGGGTGCGGGGTTTAAATGAAGTTCAAAAACATTAAATACTTTCTAAATACATTTCTAGCGTGACCAAGAAAACATGTCCGTTGTCTTCCGTCGAAGAAACGAACAGTTCTCGAAATAGCTTCTACCCGCGAAGCAGCGGACGCCAGAACTAATCCCTCAGTTACAACAGAATTCCTCACCCTCGAGTCAAAACATACGCACTCCTGCTGCTCAAATCCAGGAATACCGCCTCACTGCACCCAATGCATCTCCACAGCTACGGGCCACATGCTCCTGTCCTACTTAAACCGGTTGGTCACCCCTAGGGGACACACTCTTTTCTGCTCAATTTTCCCAAATGCACTCCCAGCTTCAAGACATAGCCATAGACAGTGCATAGAACCGGTAGCCTGAACACGGAAATGTGATATCTCAATTTACTTCAAACTACCCGCGTAAGGAGCGAATATTGACGATGAACCATTCAGAATCTACTAATGATCAAATTAGAAAGCATTACCTTCACGTCAACTGAGTCCAATCAATAAACCATAAACTCAAATCGGGTAAACTGAACTGGCCCATAATTTTGGGGCGGTCAGAGAGTTACGATCGTCATCTAGTGTTAAGATTCACACTAAATCCCCATTACAAAGCCCAACCGGGTAATACTCCTCATAGAAACAGCCACTGTTTCGAGCCGGAACACAGATACACTTCCAAATATATAACAATTCAGCCCGTACCTCACAGGAAACACATTGCTTCTCCGCTACAAAGCCCAACCGGTTAATGCTGTTTGGAGAAACAGTCGCTGTTTATTGTGAGAGCCATACGGAACACACAAATACACATAATACATAAGAATTCAGACCGTATCCTCACAGGAAACACATTGCGTCTCCGCTACAAAGCCCAACCGGTTAATGCTGTTTAGGGAAACAGTAGCTGTTTATTGTGAGAACCATACGGAACACACAGATACACTTCCAAATATATAACAATTCAGCCCGTACCTCACAGGAAACACATTGCTTCTCCGCTACAAAGCCCAACCGGTTAATGCTGTTTGGAGAAACAGTCGCTGTTTATTGTGAGAGCCATACGGAACACACAAATACACATAATACATAAGAATTCAGACCGTATCCTCACAGGAAACACATTGCGTCTCAGCTACAAAGCCCAACCGGTTAGTGCTGTTTAGGGAAACAGTAGCTGTTTATTGTGAGAACCATACGGAACACTCAGATACGCTTACAAATAATATATATAAGAATTCAGTGCGTACCTCACAGGAAATACATTACGTCTTGGCTACAAAGTCCAACCGGTTAATGCTGTTTGGAGAAACAGTCGCTGTTTATTGTGAGAGCCACACGGAACACTATGGGCAGAATGCCGAGATTCTGATGTAAATGGAAGTGGTACGTATAGTTACCACTGTGTTTTAAAGGCCACCAAGAAATTTACATACTTTAAAAATCCAATTCATACTTCAGGACAAACGCGATGCGTCTGCATTACAGAGACCCGGGTAACGCTGTTAGGAGAAATTGTCGCTGAGTACTGTGAGTCATACACAACAAAAAACTACACTGTGTAGGAAAATGCAGGGCTTTTGTATGTTAAAAAATAAGTGGTACATATAGTTACCGCTATGTTTTAAATATTTAAGGAGTGCAACACTCTATCGTATATTCTGTATGCATACCTGGAGGCTTGAGACTGGACACCATTGAATACGTTTTTAATCGGATTACTGGACGGCGACGCCGATGGTGGTGACGTCGACGTCATGTTCTCGTTGCTCAAATAACCCAGCTCCATGCCAATAGCAAGCTAACATTCACCTTCACTTACATGATCACAATTCCATATTCTCGCAAAGAAACGGCAGAGTGTACATGCTTCACAAAACGTCGGGCCTCCTGCTCTATTTATAGCAGTAGCGCTCTTTTGGGGCCACCAGTCCACATGCCATTCATGAGAGTTTGAAGAAAGAAGACGCTTTAAGGTATCTTTTCCTGATTCCGTGTTACCAAATTTGCATACGATTCGTACTCTCCACACCTTGGTAATGACGTCAACGCTACGTGCGATCTCAGGTGGAACAGTCTACACGAAATGCTCTGTGGTTCCGCCCCCGCCCCCTTAGGCTGAGACGTTCAGTACGCACGGCGCTTTGTTGAAGCAGACAGCTGTTATCCTACGAACATATCGACTGTACAGACACAGAGTAACAGTTCTACATCGACATCTTCGGCATGCTTAACCCTTGGCAGCAGTAAATGCTGTTTGGGGAAACAGTCGCTGTTTATTGTGAGAACCATAGGAACACACAGATACACTTCCAAATAATATATAAGAATTCAGTCCGTACCTCACAGGAAACACATTACGTCTGCGCTACAAAGCCCAACCGGTTAATGCTGTTTGGGGAAACAGTCGCTGTTTATTGTGAGAACCATACGGATCACATAGATGCACTATGTACGGTGAATGCAGAGTTTTAGCATGTTAAAGGAAATGGTACATACAATAACCGCTGGGCTTCAAAGGAAGAATCAATTCACAAGTTACCGGATTATTTTCCTGCTCACTTATTCCTGATATGAAACAATGTTCTCAAGTGTGCAGCAATCCTGCTTCGTATTCGGGAGGCCCTGGGTATGTATACCGGTTAACTTGACCGAGTCATTTCACTGCTTTCTTCATTCCCTGGAAGCAAAGGCCGGAGCAGTACCTCAGATCAGACAACCGTTGTTTCCTTCCACATCCTTTCCAATTTATTATTCAGCAATCACACCACAATTCGACGTAGTGAAAGAGTTGTTCAATAAACAATGTACGGATGACCACACAGAAGAGCGTCGCGTTGTTCTCAAGCAACATTTGTCCCCTCACTGCAGCACAGTTGGCACGAAGATCGTCCACAGGAAAACAGGAGGCCGACTGTTAAGTGGGCAGCACACCCACGCCCTTACACTGTACGTGGAGACTGGCCCAGGAGCAACAACATCCATTTGCCAAATCAAACGCATCCTTTACAAGTCTCGAGCACTTCAGAGCAGAATACAGCTGTAACTTCGCTTGCACCGTCTGCGCAGAACATGCGGCGGCGATCCGCGTACGCACCCCACCGCTCACTGCCGCCCCACAGCAAAAACAAAGCATTTTTTCCCAAACAAAAACATTTTGGTATTGTATTAATTATTAACCAACTTTTGATAACGTTTTCCTTGTACATATTGCTACATGTTCGCCGGTCGTCAGTTAACAGCTGTGTAAACAGGCAACAAGCAGTCAAACAAAATCATGGTAACGAAATTGTTCCCAATATTAGACATGGTGAAGCCCGACATGTCAAGTATAAGAGGCTTAAACTTAGCGGCGGCGGCGAAGCATCTGACGGTTCAAGCGACTGCCGTTGTAGCGGAAGCCACTAGAAATAGTGCAAAATCTGCTGTACTGAGCCTGGACTGACAGAGGACCTGTATAAATTTTATATACATTTATTAACACGTTTAACATGTAAAATGTAAATATCCTTTACATTATGACAAATGACTTACTACTGCAGACAATGACCCTGACAAAAGACAGACCCCTCCTCTCAGGAGAGAGGGCGCTCCACAGTAACAAGACCGCAACTGTCAAATAGCAATAAATATGTCATCAGCTTGACACCAAGGCCGACTGACTGACCGACCGTCAGTAGCAATGTGACTGTGACTGCCTGCCTTTGACACATTATCAGATTCATAATAGACAAACCCATCCTTTCATCAGAGAGGATGTTACATAAGGACTATGCCCGCAAGGGTTGTGGTCGTGATCCTCAAGGGGCTTGGCGCCTGGATGATGATTGGCGGTACCTCAAGGGGCTTGGCGCCTGGATGATGATTGGCGGTAAACCGCCAGTCGTAAACTAACTCTGACTCTGAGATGAGATAGGACTGGGCCGCTTGACAGCCGCTGTTACGAGAAGCAGGTAGCTAAGGCTATGTACAATTCTGGATCATAGAGGACAGAGCAACGTCGGCCGTTGAAGTCGCTACCAAGCAACGGTATGTAAAACCTGAGAAGACTTCATGTGTGCTGTAGTTACAGTTGTCTTTGGGACGTGTAACAAACCAACTACCAATCCAACCCATGTCCAGTCACTTAACACTTGACAACACGAAGTCTTGTGAGCGTGACATTCAGCGAACACTGAGTAACTTCGGGTTACAATTGCGACGAAATGTTGACCGATATTACATAGCCGGTCACGAAAAGAGAGCAGTCTTTTTGTTTCAGCGTATGGTGTCTAATCTGTGGGTAATTTGATGTGCATACATAAAGGGCAGAATGTAATATTAAGGAGACGTTTTACAAATCATTATTTATGCGTGTTATTCATGAAAGATGGCGCTAAACGTTGGGTTCGACTTATCATTCCACAATATACAGAACTGGAAAGTTTACGTAACAAATGAAAAGACTTCCCAGTGGGTGTCGCAATGCGATATAACGATATCCGAACTATCAGCTTGACTGCCACGGTGACAAAAGGGAAGCGAATAATGAAAATTACTGTGAGCATACCGTGAAAATATTTTCCCCTTCAGTAAACAAAGACAAATCGAAACCTGATTCAGAAGGAAATTAAAATTAGGAGGAGATTGAACTCGGGTAATGCTTGCTACCATTCAGTCCAGAACCTTTTGTCTTCTCGTCTGTTGTCCAAAAACATAAAAATTAGAATATACAAAACTTTAATTTTGCCTGTGGTTCTGTATGGGTGTGAAACTTGATCTCTGACATTAAGGGAGGAACACAGACTGAGGGTGTTTGAGAAAATTTGGACCGAGTAAAGTAAGTAGAGGTATCCTTGTAACAGGCCGTGGAGGCCCATAGGGTTGTGAGATGTTGAGGTGCCCACATTTTCTAGACACTCTGCTCGCAGATGGCTGAAAGGTTATCAATCCTACGCTCCGGCCGCCCTTTACCCCAAAGAATATTCCTGGTACTCATTTATGTTAAGAGGCTCAGTCGACTCCAGGGCCATAGTGCGGCTGTAAGGGTTAGGTAAATTGAAAAAATCCAATGACCTCATCCGGACACGAACCAGCGATCTTCCGGCTTGTAGCATAGTGCCTCAACCAACTATGCTACCGCGTGTCCCTATCTGGATCGAAGAGAGGTGAAGTTACAGGAGGTTGGAAAAAACTACACAAAGAGGAGCTTCATAGCTTGTATTATTCTCCAAGTATAATTAGAGTGATCGAGTCAAGGAGGACGAGGTTGGCAGGGCATGTAGCACGAACGGGGGACAAGAGGAGTGCATATAGGATATTGGTGGGAAAGCCAGGTGGAAAGAAACCACTGGGACGACCAAGGAGTAGATGGGTGGACAATATTAAAATGGATCTTAGAGAGACAGAATGGGATGGTACGGACTGGATTGATCTGGATCAAGATAGGGACCTCTGTAGGGCTTTTGTGAACACAGTAATGAAATTTCGGGTTCCATAAAATGCTGGGAAGTTCTTGAGTAGTTGCAGAATTGGAGGCTTCTCAAGAAGGACTCAGCTCCGTGAGTGAGTGAAGTAAAACAAGAAATCTGAATGGCACAAATAAACTTCCGGGGTTTCATACTGCAGACATGTGTCGGCTAGTGCATTAGGCAAGCACTGTTTACGTTGAAGTCTGAATTTAGAAACGAAGAGTGGGGAAACACAATGAACTTGCATTCCGGACGAGCCCGTTCGAATCTTGACCAGGACACCGGCTATCCTGAATTACTTCCTGGTTTGTCTCAGTCTCTCCACGCAAATGCCGGGATACTATCTCGATTAGGCGGCAACCGCTACCATCCAAACCCTTTCCAATTCATCACTCACCAGTTTCCGCATCACCATGCAACGGGTTACCGAAATCATCGTTCCATAACCCCACGAAAGGGTAGGGTAACTTGTAACAATTATGGCGAAATCTCTCAGACCTATGTCTCTTTTATTTTTCGTGAAAAGGCGCGATTTGAGGAGGAAGGGTTACTGCAATTACGTCTCAGTAAAGAGGCTGGGGCGTGAAGATGACCATTCACCTCCAAGCAGTGCAGGGTTCAAGAAAACATGGATCCATACATCAATGCCCCCATACGCCTTGATGGCGTAGTGCTCAATTCGTTAAGCACTTGGAAAACTTTTTTCGTCTCGGTTTCTTTGAGACGTTTATTCGAAATTTTTGTTTTCGTTTCNCCCACAGCGAGTCACTCGAAATGACGGAGATAAAACACGTAAGCCTCATGGAAAATGTCAGCTGGTTTTGTCCGATTCCAAACAAGTTTCGAAACGAACATACAAATCTCTTCACGGACCTCCATTGCGCAGTCTGACGCAGTGAGGCCTCTGCGCAGCCTCTTTCCTATGCTGCACTTCCCAACGCTCTGCCTTATTTCCATCGGAAGGACGAGGGGGCACAGCCTGGGAACCTTCACTCATTTACTCATTAACGTCAGAAAGGTTTAACAGCCTGCTCTTAATTACAACACACTCGTACAGTATTGCACCTCTAAGGATATGCCACACCTTCAGCTGCCAACAGCTCCTCAGTGCTCAAAGAATCTGCGATACGGCCAGTCTGGTCCCCACCATAACTTTATAACGATGACGCAAACTCAAAGACGTTTTAGACACAGTTTAACGGTTTATCTCGGGGAGGTGAGGGCACAGTGGCCATTCTAAAGTTCAGGAAACGGAAAATGGGACGAAAACGCAAGGCTATCGAGGAGCAGAAGTGCTGGCACCTTCTTGCAGCTCATCCTATGCAAACAACTCCCGAGGAGCAGAAGTGTTGGCACCTTCTTGCAGCTCATCCTATGCAAACATATCGAGGAGCAGAAGTGTTGGTACCTTCTTGCAGCTCATCCTATGCAAACAACTCCCGAGGAGCAGAAGTGCTGGCACCTTCTTGCAGCTCATCCTATGCAAACAACTCCCGAGGAGCAGAAGTGTTGGCACCTTCTTGCAGCTCATCCTATGCAAACAACTCCCGAGGAACAGAAGTGTTGGCACCTTCTTGCAGTTCATCCTATGCAAACATATCGAGGAGCAGAAGTGTTGGCACCTTCTTGCAGCTCATCTTATGCAACCAACTCCCGAGGAGTTAGCGAAACAGCGACGTCGGTTTCTTCTATTATTGAAAAAGGCGCTATCACTTACCCCCGAAGCGCGCGTCCGTCTAGGCCAGTTTCATGCAGGCGTGTATTTCATGAACGTTAACACCATAGTCAGCGTTTACAAAAACTAAAGCAGTGAGCAGTCAGTCAATGGGGTTAAGGAGATAAAGAGCTGCTTGTTGAGCTAGTCAGAGATGTGCACTGCAATGCAACAGAGGAACGGTGTTTCTGCAAGGTCCGAGCCCAGATGTTATACGCAGAACAAATTAGGAACAGTGAGTTGAGTTAAGTCAAGGGTCATTAGTCTGAAGGCTCCCTGAGCCGTAAGCCAGTAAAATAAAGTCATAAATCCCGTGGGACTCGGAACCAAGAATCACTGAATCGCTGTAAGAACGCAATATACACTCTGTGGGTGAAATGTTAAAGTGTCCCAACAGCAACATACGTGACAGACGCACATACTACTGTGCTTCAATGAGCCGTACGCAGGCCTACTCGGGTCGGGTCGAGTCGGGTCACTAAGCACTATTAATAGCTGCATGCTAATTTTACTCATCCAGACATTCAGCGCCTGTGTTTATGTTGCCAGCCAAACGAATTAGTCCCAAGAAGCAGTACGGGGTGTTCACGTTCCCACGACTATAAAGAAAAACCGGAATGTTGGGCGCTGTGAGTGCGAATGTTTAAGGGCGAAGCAAATTGGACGAATTTACTGCAAATGTGACTCGCTGGTTACATTTAAACTGGAGGAACGCTCGTTCACAATTCAACGCAAGGTCCTGACAAGTGCCATCTCTGAGAGCGCGTCATATCGTTACGTCACCATTCGATTCTACTTTCATTACAAAATAGGAACCCAAATCGTCATACCGTAAACCTCTTTGCATACGCCGGGCCTTCCCTTTGTAAGGCGCGCGGTGTATCTTCAAATATGTCTCAGATGAACTACAGTATATGCGTATACACACACTGGCATAAAGCCCGTTGAAACTCCAACCGGAAATAGTTGCAGATTATCAACAGTACACTCTGTCAACCTTCCGTTAGTTCCTACACGCTGTTAAGCTCTAATCAGAGTTTCACTGAGAATGCGCGATATCCACCTGAACAGTTTGCGAAGAGCCAGATTTATATTAATGCTGAAGTGCGGTGGAACAATATAAAAGAATGCATGTTAGATACTATCAGTGATTTGGTTGGTAAAGTTGAGAAGATAGCAAGAAAACCATGGGTTACACAGGAGACGATGAGTAAAATGGAGGAGCGAAGGAAATGGAAGAATGTAAACAATGAAGAAGGCAGGAGGAAATACAGGGGACAGGAATGAATTGAAAAGAGCCACGGACAGGGCCAAAAAGGAATATGTTCAGAAGATATGTAATGAGATTATAGAATTTCAAAGGACAGGACGTCATGTTTTGATGTACATGAAGACAAAAGAACTAGGATGGAAAGAGAACCATGGGATCCAAAATAGTTGCATCGAAGACTCCCAGGGGAATAGAATAGTAGATCAGAGGCAAGTGCTGAAAATTTGGGAAAATTATATTACAGAACTGTATGGTCGACCTAATCGGCCAGAAACCGTGGAAGTGGAACCGGAAGAAGTAGATACAGACGAGAAAGGACCATATATTTTACAAAGTGAGGTGGAAAAAGCTATCAAGGACATGAGGAATGGAAAGGCTACAGGAGATGATGATGTACCTGGAGATGTGCTCAAGTTACTGGGACAAGGTGGTTTGAAAACACTGACAAAACTAATAAACACCATATATGAAACTGGGGAGCGGCCCAAGGACTTTACAGAAGTGACAATGATTGCCTTAAAGAAAGACAAAAGCCACAAAATGCAGCGACCATCGCACAATAAGCCTTACTGCACATACAGCAAAGATAATAGCAAAGATACTTAAAAGAAGAATTGAAAGGAAAATAAGAGAATATACTTGGAGAGGATCAGTTTGGATTTAGAAGAGGAAGAGGAACCAGGGATGCAATTGGGATGATGAGAATTATAGCAGAACGAACTTTGGAGATAGATGAAGAACTGTGTGTTTGCTTCATAGACTAGCAGAAGGCATTTGACCGTGTAAATTGGACCAAATTAATGCAGATCCTAAAGGAAACAGGTATCGATTGGCATGAAAGAAGATTACTCAGCAAATTGTACATGGATCAGAAAGTTAGAATATGACTGAACAGAGGGGAG